>NW_010412205.1:48818-55224 GCF_000710305.1 Buceros rhinoceros silvestris
CGCTCCAGCGTTTGCAGCGGCTGCAGCTTCAGCCAACGGTGCAGCAGGTGGCCTGGCAGGAACCACAAACGGACCATTTCGCCCTCTGGGAACTCAGCAGCCGCAGCCACAGCCCCAGCAGCAGCCCACCAACAACCTGGCATCCAGCTCGTTCTACGGCAACAACTCCCTCAGCAGCAATTCCCAGAGCAGCTCGCTCTTCTCTCAGGGCTCTGCCCAGCCTGCCAACACTTCCCTGGGCTTTGGAAGCAGCAGCTCTCTCGGTGCCACGCTGGGCTCTGCTCTGGGAGGGTTTGGAACAGCAGGTAAGAATAGCAGCTTCGTTTTGAGGAGAAAGGAGGGGAGCAGATAGCTCCAAACGGGGCTGGTGGCCAAGCTGCTGAGCCCTCCTCTTCAGCCCTCAGCTTACAGGGAGGTTCACCTGCAGGGCCTGCTTTGGCTTTCAAAATCCACAGCACTTTCTGGTGAAACTTCTTTTAGTAGATGATAGAATTAGAAGTACCGAAGTAATGACTTTGTTTTCTTACACCTGTTATTAGTCGTCCCCTTGTTGCTGCAGCTTAAGTTTTTAAAGAGCTTTGAATTTCCTTGCCTTTACCTGCGTGTGCTCAGTGGAGCTGCTGGGCTGACGGGAGCTGGCTCCAGGGTGGTGTCTGCCCCTGTGCTCTTACCTCAGCGTAATGGCCAAGCAGCTTTTAGTGATTTTAAAAAGCTGGTCTGAGGTGGTTTCCATGGAACTGTTTTATCATACACCAAAGAAAGTCACTGATGGTGGTTGCAAGAAAAGCTGCATACATGGTCCGGTTTTATTTGTTCATAAGGTGGTGGGAAACAAATGTTTTTCAGGTTGGGGTTTTTTGTTTTTTTTTTTTCAGAATAAAACCAAACCAGGAAGATGTCTGGGGGTTGGGCTTTTTTTCTTAGGTTTGTCTTTTTTTTTTTAAGTAAAAATTAAAACAATTGTTTTAATTACTGCTTAATCCCAGAGGTAATAATTATGTCCTGAACTCTCCTGCTTTCATCAGTGTGAAGGGCAAGTTAAAGCATGCCTCTTGAACCTGCTCCATCAGAAAAGAGTCGGGGACTTCAAGTGTGCTGAGGAGCGGCTGAGGGACGTGGGGGTTTGAGCCTGGAGAAAAGGAGGCTCCGGGGAGACCTTCTGGCTCTGACAACTCCCTGGTGGGAGGGTGCAGCGAAGGGGGGGTCTCTTCTCCCCAGGAACAAGCAATAGGGCAAGAGGAAACAGCCTCAAGTTGTTCCAGGGGAGGTTGAGGTTGTCCCTGAGGAAGAATTTCTGTCCCATTGGGGTTGTGCAGGTGTGTCCCAGGCTGCCCAGGGCAGTGGTGGAGTACCCATCCCTGGAGGGGTTCCCCAGCCGTGTGGAGGTGCTGCTGAGGGACAGGGGGCAGTGGGGACCTGGCAGTGCTGGGGGAATGTGGGGACTCGATGATCTTAAGGGTCTTTTCCAACCAAAATGATCCTGTGACATGCTGTCACTGCATCAAATCATGGTTTTAAATAAGTCATTCCAAATATTTTTCTTAAACCCAGCCTGAGAACTGGAACTATCTTGGATTCAGGTGAACACTCGCTTCTCTCATTTCAGTTTATTTAACTAATTGAATTCAATTACTAGTTTGCTCAATGCCAAGATGCACAAACTTATTTTCCCCCAGTCAATAGATAAAATGTGAAGCTGTTGCTTCTAGAACTTGTGTGCAGTCAAGAAAAATGATTAACTCATTACAGTTAACAGTTTCACCATTTATTAAAGGAGATTTTAATGCAAAATTGATTTTTTTCCCCCTCAAGTTGACAGTGCATTTAAAGAGGTTGTGTTTGACTATCAAGACAACTCTTAAAAAACGCATTGGGTTTATGTGGTAAATTGAATTCTGATTTTCATCTCAATAAAGCTCGGTGCAAACAGGAGCTGTTTTTGAATGTAATGAAGGGTGAGCACAAGGATTTCGAGTAAATGGACCCGAAGCTTGTACATGCTCTTAAATAAACACCAAATAGATAAAATCTCATGGTGGATTTGTTCTAGCTCTAATGGCCAAAGGATAAACAGGAGGCAGTGCTTGTAGGGTGAGCTGATACCTTGTGTTAAACTAAGAGATGTGCATGGGGGAAAAGCGCTTTGACTACACAAACCTTCTCCGGGAGGTTCGGAGGCAAAGCACAAGCATTGGTGTCCAGAACAACGGTTCGCTGCTCTGTCACTTCAGGTGGATTTTTATCGATCTTTGTGCTTGCAGATTTTTGCAGCGGTGTTTCTTGCTGAGTTTTACTGGTATAAAAACTGCACAGCTATAAATGCAAAGGCAGGTTCGAGCTTATTTTTTGAATCAAGGATTTCTGCTTGGTCATTAACAATGTGGGTTTAATTAATGCTTTTTATTGGGGTACATGCAACACCCTCAGGAAAACAGCAGCCTGATGCAGTGAGGGTGCTCATGGTGCTGTTGTACTGGCTCTCCAGTTGTCTCTGGCAGCTCACTGACATCACACGATTTTACTCTCTTCCTCTTTTCAGTTGCTAACTCCAACACGGGCAGCGGCTCTCGCCGAGACTCCCTTACCGGGAGCAGCGACCTGTACAAGAGGACATCCAGCAGTTTGACACCCATAGGACACAGTTTTTATAATGGCCTTGGCTTTTCCTCCTCTCCTGGACCTGTGGGAATGCCTCTGCCCAGCCAAGGACCTGGCCACTCACAGACTCCACCGCCTTCCTTATCTTCACACGGATCATCTTCAAGTCTAAACCTGGGTAAGAGCCACAGTGCCGCTGTCCCGGCACTGCAGGCGCTGCTCTGCTCTCCCTGGGGCAGAGGTGGTAACATTCTGCTGCCGGATCAGGCAGATGCTGCTGCTCTTCTGCTCTGGCAGGGTCCTGGCTTTGCAGGAGAAGTAGGTGAAACACCGAGGCAGGAGTCATAGCACCCACATTATGTGTTTGTGACTCTTGCAGTAGTTCAGCTCTTACACAGGAAAGTTTCTGTGTTGCTTCCTCATTTCCTCATCTCTCAGTTATGGAAAACACTTCCACGTGCTTGAAAAACAAAGTGTTTTTCTTGTGCAGATCTCAGCAACTGCACCAGTTGTTTGTTATCCTTGACTAAACCAGACACTCAGGGCTGATCCTTAAACTTGTCCGATGTTTTGAAATATCCATTAAGTTTTGAATAATAAATTAATGAGCTTAGAATACAGTTTCTTCTTTTATCCAAAATGCACCACGTTAACTGGTGCAATGCTTGCCTTTGAGCTGAGCACTTCCTGAGTTCGCTTTTGGAAATACCCATCAACGTGGCCTTATCAAAGCACATTAGTGCATGGGAGAGGCCACCTTGATTCGGGTAAGATACAGTACTTAATGCAAGCCACATCTTCTGGAAGAACTTCTAGTTGGCTCAGAGCTCTTCAATACAACAAATCCTTAAATAAAGCAAATATTAAATAATAAAGCAAGATACTAAATAATAAAGCAGTGCTCATCTGCACTCCTGAAGCGTTCATTTTCAGGGCTGCTGAACAAGGCAGGTTATTTGTTGCATCCCCACTAGATAATTTAGTACTTGTTCGAAAAACCCCTTTGTTTTGGTTCTGTCCCGTCTCTGTCTGGATTTAACAGAACTTTTGGTTATCAGAACAGGTTTCCACACATAGGCACACTCCTCAGATACTGTATTTGTCATGTTTATGGCATGTGTGTGTGATAGATTCGGTGCTGGCTAAAGGTTAGCATGGAATAGGAATAAACACGATTTCTGAAGATCAAGTTTAGATTTACTATCTTCCCTTGTCCAGAGCTGTAATAGAACTGGAAAGGTTGTAGCTTTATTTATGCAGCTCTGCAGTCCCTAAGCTGACAGTTAAATAGCTATAATAAATTAGTGCTGAAGAGTAACCAGATTCCAAATCTGCCACTAGAAAAAGTCTGTCGCTTCTGCAGGCAAACAAAAGAATGAATGTTAGAAACTGGATCAGAGGAAGGTCTGTTTGTCTGCGAGCAAGCTCTGCAAAGACAGAGTTGTTACTGTCGACATAAGGGGTTTGTGCCCCAGAGCAGTTTGCGTGGGTCTTTCCAGACTGGCGAAAGGCTCTTCTCCACGAGGCCAGTTCACCATGTGCTGGCCATGCTGTGGGACAAACCTCGTCCAGAACAGCTCAGCCTTTTGGGGGTTTCACCTTGAAATCCACAGAAGGTTGTTTATTTTCTCTTTCACCTGTAATGGAAGACAAGTGTTAAGTGTAGTTGTAGTTTATTTTGGTTATAAAATAAGTTTTAATGCTACAAAACCAGCACAGGCATCATTTTTCCTTATAAGAAACTGGGGGCTGACTGCCTTTCTGTTTGGAGCAATCCCAGCAGTAGCTGGTGATAAAGAGGATGTTTCTAAATACTTGAAAATGAACAGACAGATGGAACACTGAAACATGGTGTTTGCGAAAAGGGAAATCGGAGCAGCTGGGTTTAGAACCACATCTCAGCGCTGCATCATGTGAGGGGAGACAACCTGGGGGAGTTACTTCAAGTGACTTTGATTTCAGGGTTACTTGCAGTGACACTAGAAGCTGGCATCAAATCTGACTTGCAGTCAGCAAATCTGTGGTTGAATGCGGCGTAAGTTATAAGATGTGACTTTGTCACGTTTCGCGGATGTGCAAGTCGGTCGTTTATTGGGTTGATGTTGTGTGTAAAGATTCAGCTGCGGCTCTTCTGGCTTTCTGAAAGCTCATAGCTGTGAAAAATGGTGGTATTTATCAAGCTGAGGCTCTTTCTGGTGCTGTAGAGTGACCTTGTGAAATGTTTGGGCAATCACAAGTACCTGAAACAACCGTGCAATAAGTTCTTACAAAAAGACCGGCTGGAGGAGGAAGGCTGAGCTAAAAACATGCTTTAAACTCAAAAGTGTGGGAACATACGTGACTGCGCAGAGCTGGGGCAGAGCAGCTGTAAGTGAATACCCACTTCTGGCGGTAGGACCCCACTGTAGGTCCCAGTTACAAACTACTAAACTCATTTGTTTTGAATTACAAAACTTAATTTTGGCCAGGTTACAGGTCATGCTGGTTCACGTGATCCCACAGGCAGGTTTTTGTCAGCTCTCGTGTCTGTACCTAGTGTGGTCCCAAGTGAAACACCATGCTGCAGCCTGGGGCTGAATGTGTCTGGCTCTGGGTTTTCTCAGTTCGGAATGGGATCGGGATTTGCAGCGGATAAGTAATTATTTTAATTTTATGATGTTCTTGCAGGAGCTGCCCCATACTGTAGCCAGCCTGTAATTTAAGAGGCAGCGTCGGTGTGAGGAAGCCGATATGTACCTGTGGGAATTCAATTTATTAGAGATTTTGGGGCAATACTGGCTTGGGGCAATGATGGCCAGTTGGCTGTGACCAACGGGGAGGGCTGTAGGGCTGCGGCTGGTGGCACAGCTGGCACTGGGCTGCACAGGGTGATGGTTCAGCGCAGTGGCACTGGGGCTGTCAGGGGCTGTGGGCTCCTGCCCTTCCCAGCCCTGGGGCAGCAGTAGCAGGTCCCCTTGGCTGGGCAGACAGTGCCCGGCGCCTTGGCTGAGCCCTCCAAGGGGGAAAGCAGCAGGGACGTCTCCTCCGCCTGCTCCCTCACAGAGCCCGCTTCTCATCTTCCTTCTTCCCATTGTTCCGGCATTTCTCACACTGGGAACTCCTGCCTTGCAGAGCAATTTGAGGGCCTTACAAACGTCCCCTGGCAGCTTGCTTAAGAAGTGCTTTGTTGTCAGGCTGCTGCCTTTGTGTTTTTTCCCCCGTGTTTGCTTTTTGACTCATCCTTTCATTGTTCTTTTTTCCGCCCTGAAATCAATAATTCTTCCAGGTTAATGCCTGTCTCAGTGCCCAGCAAGCACTGGGAAGATGACCGACCGTTTCAAAATAGGAAATAGGCTGTTGCTGCCCTGGTGTGAGTCTGAGGAACAGAGTACCCAGGACAGAGCTTGTGTGCTTTGTCCTCCCCAGATAGAGATTTTTCCAGACGTATCCCAGACACTTTGAAGAAAATACAGTCGATGTGTTCAGAGCCAGAACCACACCAGTCATCCCTTCTGTACCACCTCCATGTGCCATGTACAGCACTGGTTTGCTGTTGTGCGTTGATGCAGAGTTCTTTGCACAGGCAGCTCATGGTCAGCACGATGGGATGTCTCCACACGGTTTACATACCCTCCTTTTTGAAGTTTATCCTGTCTGAGGGTGCAGGAGAAACCATCAATGCCAACATCTTGCAGGAGCCCTGTCCCTTCTTTGGGGTTTTGCCCCTTTATTCTACCCCGCTGTCCCTGAGACCTTCAGGAGCTTCCAGCCTCTGAACTGCTCTTGAACAAGGAGCTGTTTCATGGTAGTTACTGGCGAGATCCTGCTG
>NW_010412205.1:55334-57306 GCF_000710305.1 Buceros rhinoceros silvestris
CTGGCAAAGTCACTGTTTTCCCAATCACACATTGGCATAAAGGAGCTTGAGGCGCTCTGAGGTTTCTGGCTTTTGGTGTTGACATGTGGGGTTCAGAAGCGCTTGGCTGATGCAGGAAACCTGTCCCCCTGCTATAGTCTCTGAATTTCGAGTATGATGGTGAATGTCACAAAGCGACCTGCAGTCAGCAGCTCCATCCAAAGAGAGAACTGGAGTAACTCACGGTTTATTTTTTGAATCTCCAAAAAGATCAGAAGTTTTTCCCAGAAACCCTCTGACAGGGAAGACTTTCTCTGGAGGGACTGTGCTTTCCTTCGTAACTAAGAGGTAAGGCGGAGGTGATAACAGAGGGAGTGCTGAACCCTTTCCTCTCACAGCCCTTGCAGATCATCAGGAACTAGTTTTCCACTTCAGTGCATTAGTGCTGTGACTGTTCCTTGCTCCAGGCTCTCAAAAAAACAGTATTAATTCAGAGCTCTTGGACAGCATCGGTGCACCATTGCTCAGCTTGTCGCTGCTGGGTTTCCTCTACCTGAGAGGTGATTTACTGGTCCTTGGACTATCCTGGTCCTTCCAGCAGTGAGTAAATCACTTGGTTGCTTTTCGGAGTTCTTATTCCATTAAGAAGTCAGGTGGATAGAGAAGGTAATGACCACACCGTTGGCAAGGCAGCAGGAGAAAGATGTGAACGAGAAGTGGACAGTTTGGCACCAGCTCCCGAGAAGTCAGAACACATTTGCCTGGCCTGGAGACAGGGGAACTTAATTAGGCCATTATCAGATACTTAATTCTCATGTAGTGTGTCTTGTAGAGGAGCTTCCTTCAGGCTCCAATGGCAGAGGAGTGCAGTTCACTCAGCTCTCACTGTATTTAATATTTTTATTTCAAATTCTCCTGTGCACCAGGAGGAGGTCTAGTCTCTTGCAGACAGCCCTGCCCATGTTTGCCTTGAAGGTCTTTTCTCCTTTGCAGAGACTTCTGGCAGCTCTTTTCTCCAGGCTATTTGTCCTCTCAGTGACCGTTCAGGTGGCAGGTCCCCATGTGAGAAGGACGTTTTTCTTGGGAGGACTTTGTCCCACCTGGGATAAACCGTGGTGGCTCCAGGCATCTTGCGGTCTTTGACCAGCAGAGGGATCCCGAGCCACACCAGAGCTCTGCAGCCACATCACAGGCAAGGAATCGCGTTTGAAGGTTTGAGTTGGTTCCTGTCACCACTTGCAGTTTGCTGGCTGTGATGAATCATTACCTGTTCCCATAAACCTGTTACTGGGTAACTCGCAGCTGTCTTAGTACAGGTGAACATCTTCAGGACATTTGTGAAAGCACAGGATTTGTTAAAGTCTTTATTTTTTGTTATAATGATTTGGTTTTTATATCCAAAATTCTTATACTTGCTTTTCACTGCTGCCGCCTTCTCTAATTTTGCCTTAGTTCTGTCCCCCACCCCCAATACGCTGCCTTCAAATCAATCCTTCACACAGCGACAGCAAAGGAGAAGCCTGAGGGTGTTGGATAAGGCAATTAGAAAGAGCAAGTTAGTGAGAAGCTGCAGCGGTGGGATTGGCCTGGGTCTGGTTCAGACAGCTCCAATACAGAGCGAGGAAGAGAAGCTGTTACAGTCTGTTTGCTGAAATCTGCAGCTGTTCCTAACCTCATACAGCAGTGCCACGCTCAGGAACCATGCTGGAGCACATCCCCATCTAGATGACTTGGGGGACTGATCATTTAGCTTAGCCGGGAATGCTGCCTGGCTGAACCATGCCAGAAACCCATCTTGGTGGGAAAGGAGTCATTAGAAGTCAAACAGCTCACACAGGTTCTGAGTTAATCCTATGGCTGCTTGATTTCATGTTGCTTTTGTGATTTGCAGGAGGGCTCACGAATGGGAGCGGCCGTTACATCTCGGCCGCTCCTGGAGCTGAAGCCAAGTACCGCAGCGCGAGCAGTGCCCCCAGCCTCTTCAGCCCCAGCA
>NW_010412205.1:57380-58528 GCF_000710305.1 Buceros rhinoceros silvestris
CCTCTTCAGCCCCAGCAGCACGCTCTGCCCCTCCTCCCGCCTGCGCTACGGGATGTCCGATGTGATGCCCTCGGGCCGGAGCAGGCTGCTGGAAGACTTCCGCAATAACCGGTACCCGAATTTACAGCTGAGGGAGATTGCTGGGCACATCATGGAGTTCTCCCAAGATCAGCATGGATCCAGGTGGGGTTCAAAACCTTGTGCTGTAGGAAGCTTCCAGGACTCTTTGAGTTGGCATCACAGCCTGAAGCAAAGGGCCAGAAACAGGGGAAAAGTGGTAGAAGGGAGAAGCTCATCCCTGGAACCATTCCAGGTCAGGTTGGATCTTAGGGCTCTGAGCAACCCGCTGTAGTTGGACTGGATGAGCTTTGAAGGTCCCTTCAACCCAAACTACTCTGTTTCTAGTGTAACGCTCTGACCCTTTTCAAAGATTGTCTGGGTACAAATGCTGGAGTTCATCCTCTGAGGAGAAACTTGCTTCGTGACTTGTCCTGCTGGCATAATGCAACTCATTTTAAAGAGCTGTCTGGATGCGAGACCTTGCTGTACTGTTCTACTGAGATCTGCTTTGCTTGGAGTGGGGAGATTGTTGGGCTCCCAACAGTGACATGTGGCCATGGACCTCATGGCTGGGGCCCCGACTTGTCCTGCTGGCATAATGCAACTCATTTTAAAGAGCTGTCTGGATGCGAGACCTTGCTGTACTGTTCTACTGAGATCTGCTTTGCTTGGAGTGGGGAGATTGTTGGGCTACCAACAGTGACATGTGGCCATGGACCTCATGGCTGCGACCACCTCGAGGGTTCAGATTGCTGTGCAGAGCAGCTCTGTTTGAAAGATTGGGTTTGCCAGAGCTTAGAGTCTGAGGCTTTCGAAAGGGTTTGTATGAACAAGCGTGTTGAGGACGTATGTGCCAGTGGCATCACACAGGCCTATTTTCCAGGTTTATTCAGCTGAAGCTGGAGCGTGCTACCCCTGCAGAACGGCAGCTCGTGTTCAACGAGATCCTCCAGGCAGCCTATCAGTTGATGGTCGATGTGTTTGGAAATTACGTCATCCAGAAGTTCTTTGAAGTAAGTCCACGTTCCCCTGCCAGTCTTGCTCAGGTGCCTGCCATCCAGAGGTGTCGGACGAGCTCGCAGAAATCC
>NW_010412205.1:58721-69857 GCF_000710305.1 Buceros rhinoceros silvestris
GCTGTCATCTCCCCACAGGCTGCTGTGGTGACCGAGATGTGGGGCTCAAAGATTCATCTGAAAAGTAACACTTTACTTTGAGATGCAGAAGGCGTAGGAGTACATAGCGACATATCCAGGAGCCCAGCAAACCTTCCTGAGGGTGCTGTGCTGAGCTGGCGGATCTCCTGTGTTCAGGAGCAAAAGAGAAGCTTTTCCAGTGAATAAAGAGCATCCGCTGGAAGGAAGCGCTGGGTTCCTTCCAGTTTTCCCACCAGGAGGCTGGGCAGACACCCATCTCTCCTTGGAACTGGTCTGGTCTTTCTCCACCAAGCCATGGTGGTTCTTCCGTTCAGTCATGTTGTATCAGCCCTGTCAGGGGTTAGTGAACTGGCACATGGCACCTGGCTGCCTGCAGCACTTTTGACTCTGGAGTCTCACGAGTGTCAGGCATGTCTGGCAGATATAGCCCAGGCGTCTGGCTCCTGCCTGTTCCCTCCACTGAGGTGCGGATGGTATTTTCGTTGTTGTGAGTAGTGGCACTGTCTCTGGAGTGTGTCAGCGTGGGAGAGCTGATGGGCTGCGTGAGGGCTTTGTGCTCCTCGTGACTGCTTTTCATCTTCCCAGTTTGGCAGTCTGGAACAGAAGCTGGCCTTGGCAGAGCGTATCCGTGGGCACGTCCTGTCGCTGGCTCTGCAGATGTACGGCTGTAGGGTGATCCAGAAGGCCCTGGAATTCATTCCCCCCGACCAGCAGGTAATTGTAAGTTTCAATTTTAACTTTCTTCTTGATGTTGAATGTTTCTTGCTGTTTGGTGACCTGAACTGTGACCTTCTGTTCCTCTTGTGGCTGGTGTTCCTTTGGTGTGGTTTATGGCATGTTTGTTACGTTTCACATGCATGAGGAGTATGTGATGCTGTTCTTGGGTCTCTTGTCCTCTCCTTGTTCCGCTGAACTGGTAATGGTGGTGGTCTCTGTCCAGTCTCTGAAATCAGATCACGTCTGTAGGCAAAACTGAGAATGATGGTGAATTAGAAGATGTTTTTCAGCGAGATGTACCAGGAGCTCCCGGTTCCTTGCGAGCCAGGCCAGGCTTTGCAGAGATGTGGATGATAGCCAGGGTCCCGCTCAAAGCTCATTAATACAGCGGTTTCTCTAGGGTTTTATGAACAATGAATTAAGATGAAAGAATACGCTCGGCAAGCTGGCTCAGAAAGGTGTTTGGAGTTGTAATACAGGAATCTTAATTTTAGGTTATTAAATTAAAAACCGAGTGAGGCTCTAAGAATGCTTGTTGCCTTTAGGCTGAGTCTGAGCTAAGCCATTGCCTCAGTGTGTCAGCCGCGTGGTGCCCAAGCTCCAGCACTGCTGTCTGAGGATTTACCCAGTGTCTTGCTCCAGAACGGTGGTTTTGAGTACTCTGTCTCCTGAAATCCCTGGCTTTCTACTGGCTGCAGAACTGAACTCATCCAGTTCTGCAGTGCCCTTAAATTCCCCCAAACTATTGTTCTCTGTTTTCTGGTTGTGCTGACCCCAGTTTAGTGACACATGAAGCAAATACCTTAACATTTTGTGAAGTTTGGGCCTTGTAGATTCTTTCTCTTTGAGGGGAGCAGAGGAGGAAATGGGGGATGTGCAGTAAAATTGTGGATCAGTAAAACTTCTTAAATTTGGCTGCTTCACTTGTAAGAGGACACTCCTGTTTAATGGAAGGAGTGGACATCTTTGTGTTGTAGTGGTATTTCTCTTGGTGGTTTCTGTAGCACAATAAGCTCCATCTCAGGGCTTGGCCCATGGAGAACTTCCACTGGGAAGTAATTGCTGCATCCTTCAGACCTTTCATATTCTTGACCACATTTGGCACTGAAAACTTCACCTTTATCAGCTGTGAATGTTGGTGGTGCTTTCTGCTTGTCCTCTCTTCTCCTAATAGAATGAGATGGTCCGGGAGCTGGACGGCCATGTCCTGAAGTGCGTCAAGGACCAGAACGGCAACCACGTGGTGCAGAAGTGTATTGAATGTGTGCAGCCTCAGTCCCTGCAGTTCATCATCGATGCCTTTAAGGGACAGGTAAGGGACTTCACTGACCATTCTTTGGATTCTCAGATGTTGCTTTGAATAGCATAAGAATGGCTGTAACTTGTTGAACTATTTTGACTTGGGAATTTTAGCAGCATCAGTTGAACAGTTCATGCAGCAGCATTAGGGAGCCTGGAAACTCTTCGGTTATGTCTCTGTTACCATTTTTGTGCAGGTGTATCCCAGCGAACATCCTTGCAAACATCTGTTTTCCTGGAACACCAATTGTTCTTGGACTGATGGAGGGGAAAACAAGTCTCTCACTAATCCACCTTCACAGTAACGGTGGTGAGCAGAGTCGTGTGATGGTTATAGTAAACATCATTGCAATCTCTGCCTGCCAGGATGGTTTAGAGGATGCTGTTCCCCTGGGGCTGCAGAGCCAGGGAAACAAGTTTCATCTAGAAAAGGACAGTTACTTGTGCTCCATTCTCTTTGTTTCTCCTGGGTTTCCTCTTCTGGACCTGAATGTTGTAGGTGGCTTTGTTCTGCCTGTAGTCAGCTTGCCTTCCACTACAGAAGCGCTGGTTTGGGCGTTTCCAGCTTCGGCTGAATTGGCCTTGGAGAGGACGACTTTGAAGTACTGCGGGTTTGCCACAGGGCAGTGCTGGCAGCCTGGGGTGGTTGTAGCACGACCTGGCTGCTCCTGGAAGAGCTGTAAGAGCAGGGACTTGCTTGGCTGTGTCCAAACAAGTGGGATTCCAGCTGGAAACTTGCTCAGCAGGTTTGCTGCTTCAAATTTAGCTTTGGACCTTCCACGAGGGAGTGAGGCAAGGCAGAAATACTGCCGGGAACCCGGTTGGTGGCACTGACCAGCCGTCCCAGTTTCGTTTGAAATTTCATAAGGGAAATTAAACTTATCACCTCCTGACTATTTTTCTACAGTTAATTGCACTTCAAGTCCTGTTTTCCTGCATAGTTTACTCAATAGTTATTAAAAACTTTATAGACTGTCAGTTTAACTTCAGTGCTTGGATTTACTACTTTAGTTCATTTTAAGCAGCCCAACAGGACTTTGTGCTTTGGAGAGAAAACCACAGGAATAATAAAATGTGTTGCATTCCTACTAACAGATTTGGTAATCCATTAGGAGAAGTGACAACAAAGAACCTTCCTTCTCATTTCTAAGCGCAGTTAAGGCTTTGAAACAAATCCAAATAGTGGAGGAAAATCCTTTGCTGAGCGTTTTTGACTTCTCTGGTTCATACCGTTTCTTGCACAGTTTAAAATAAGCAGCTGGCAAACAGTACGCTGGGTTTATTCCTCTGAAACAGCGTTTTAACGTGGCTTCTGATAACGCTTGGTTGTCCTGGTGCTGTTTTTATTAATCATGAGGCTCTACCGTTTATTTTCCTGTTTGGTGACTGAGAAAGCTGGAGCACAGGGAGGGATGGGATGTGCTGCCATCACCCAATCAGTCCAGCGGCAGCAGGGAGCAGCTGGCTCCAGTTCCAGGTGATGCTTCCTGGAGCTGTGGTGCTCCAGGCTCTCGTTTACCCACTGTCCCCAGGAAAAAACACCATGTGCTCATTTAATTCCTGAAGGTTTCGAGGCTTTGCACAGACTAACAGATGTTGCTGCCTGTGCTTGCCTGTCTTTGAACACAGGTTTTTGCGTTGTCTACACATCCCTACGGCTGTCGTGTGATTCAGAGGATCCTCGAGCACTGTCTTCCTGAGCAGACCCTTCCCATCTTGGAGGAGCTTCACCAACACACCGAGCAACTCGTTCAGGTCAGTGTGGGAAGGGGGAATGCCGTGCTGAGTGTTTCTCGTCTCCCATTTCATGTTATGAGAGCTTCTAGCAGCCTATGTAGGACGGAGCTGTAGTGCTGCTGGGGTTGTCTGAACACAGGACTCTGCTCCGAGGAGGAGCACAGCAGAGCAGAAACACATTGCCATTGTTTCAGCTGTGGGCAAAGACCCAGCAGGTAAAAGAATTGTAGTTACCTTCCTTTTTGAAAAGGATCTTGAGTGGGTGCGTGTCCTAATGCTTCACTCCAGAAGTTACAGTGCCAGTAGGATCTAAAGGGAGCTGATGGGAAGAGCTGATTACTTCTAAGGAAAGAAAGTGCTGAGTAATTTGGGTTCTTAAAATGTGCTGGTTTTATGCCCCTTCCTGGCTGCCCTTCCTCTCCTGCAGCACTTCTGAGAACTTGTTTTACTGGGGTTCTGGTGTTGAGGCTGTAACAGCAAATGAACCCTGTCCTGTATGTCATGGATTTGGCATGTGGAAGGTGGGGAGAGATTGGGCATGGAGGGGAGGCATGAGGTCACACCTCTGGTGTTCTGAACTGGGAGAGTAAGTGTCTTGTGGTGTGAATATACACACACTCAGAACATGAACACATGTAAGGACAGTCTTCTGCAACCAGAACCATGGCACAGCCCTCCAGCACACACGGTTTGGTGGGTTTGAACCTGGAGAAAACAAAGAAACTTGAAAAATGCAGAGTATTGACATTTCACATTCAAGGACATTGTTCTGAGTTTTATAATTGGTACAAAAATTCATCATTTGACCTCCTGGTAAAACTCAAATACCTGTTTTCGTGGAATTAGAAAGTATTTACGTGATTTGTACAGTAGCTATTTGAATGAGTTCAGATTTGTCAGTCCTAATGCCCTGAGGGACTAGTTTGATATTAATGGTTCCTGGCCATGTTTTTTCACACACTTCTGCTGTCCCTCAAACAGGATCAGTATGGGAACTATGTTATCCAGCACGTACTAGAACATGGTCGGCCTGAGGATAAGAGCAAGATCGTAGCAGAAATTAGAGGCAACGTGCTCGTGTTGAGTCAACATAAATTTGCCAGGTATGAATTTATTCCTTAAAGTCTCCAAGCCCGCTGGGAGCATGGACACACGCTAGAGCTGCAGGAGAGTTAGGGGTGGGGTGTAGGTAGGTGAAAGGAGATGGAAATAACTCTCTGCTTTAACAGAACATGGTTTATAGCTGCTGAACAGGGAGGAGTGACTGGCAAGGGAAGTTTTACTTATAACGAAGGAGGAGGAAGATGTGAAAGAGTAGCTCTAATCCACGTGCCTAAACTTGGCCAAGCATTTTTGTGACCATAGCGGGGGCGTTTGTTGTGTTTTTTAAGTGGTCGCTGTCCCTTGGGTAATGACATGCGGTAAGAGCGTTTCGCTGCCCCAGGATGCTGTGTCCCACAAGGGAATTTGGGAAGTTGGTTCAGTAATGATCCTTTTTAATCCCCCATTTCACAGAAGAATCTGGGCTTTTTATATGCTAGGTCTTGTGGTTCTTTTTGAGATATGTGCCTGGTCATACCCTCTTAGGTGAGCTGCAGCAGACCAGATGCTACAGAGCTGCACATGAGTAGAAGCAAAACCCGGGTACCTTAGAGAATGTCAAGACACACTCATACTTCCCACATCTGTAAACCACTTTGGTGTGTGTTTGTAGCCGTTTGAACATAAAGACTGAGCTTTCCAAAGGCTCCATGTTCCCCCTTTCTGTGATGAGTAAAATAGTCCTTTAATACTTAGGGACACAAGGGAAGTGTAACATTAACAAGAATTAGAAGAGCTTGGTCTTAACGTGGTTATTTCAGATTCTCCCTCCCTGCCGGGCTGTGCTCTTCCCTCCTCAGCTTCTTTCCAGATGGAGCGTTAATTAGTGGAGAGCGTCCCCAGAGCTGAGCACTAGCAGTGGCAAACCACTGGTGATTTGATGATTCATTCTGAGATGCAGAAGATAAGACTAACAAAACTCCTTCCCCTTTCATGTCTCCTGCTTAGCTCGGCTCTCTGGAGAGCAGAGACCAGTCATCTGATATATTGGGGAGTTTGGGAAGTTCTCTGCCTTTGCCCTAAGATCTTTCATTCCTGAATAAGCATTTCCCTGTTGTTCTAACCTTGGACCTCCGTTCTGGTCGACCTCCAATACTGAGGAAACCAAAGAAAGAACAACTCATCTGCTTCTCTGTGAGAGCAAACCTGGTCTCAGATATAGCACCGCTGTAGAGTTGCACAAATTTGGGTGAAGTAAAAGCTGAGCTGATCCTTTCCCCAAGTTCCCCTTCAGATCCCAAGTTCCTTGGCCTGCTCTTCTGTGATCTGTCCTTGCTAGAGGCACAAGACATCTCCTTGGGGTTGGATGAAAAACCCGGTAGAGATGTTCTGTGCTCACAGCTTGTCCTTTCGTTGTTCAGCAACGTGGTGGAGAAGTGTGTTACTCACGCCTCGCGCACGGAGCGCGCCATGCTGATCGATGAGGTGTGCACTATGAACGACGGCCCTCACAGTGCCTTATACACCATGATGAAAGATCAGTATGCCAACTACGTGGTCCAGAAGATGATCGATGTGGCAGAGCCAGCACAGCGGAAGATTGTCATGCACAAGGTAAGCGGCTGCCGTCGATTGATGAGGGTGTAAGACTTGTCGCTGCCACGCTGGCTGTCAAGGGAAGATAAAGCTGAGATTGCTTTCACCTTCCAAATTTCCTGACGATGGAGGTAATTCAAAGTTGTGTAGTTCAGTAGTAGCTGAAATATGAATAATGAGATGCCATTTGGACTGAAAACCTAGCTGGTTGCTTCTAGCGATCTCTTCCGACCCAGTAACCTAGTTCTGCGCTCGTGGTGTAGCGAGCTGCTAAAAAAAACGCTGTGACATGCAGCCACGCTGCGGGGTCGGTGCCTCGCAAGGGTCCTCGCAAGGGCTGGTGATGACAACACACTTGCCCTCACTGAGAAGAGCGTTCACTGATGAGAGCAGTTCCTTGTGCTCAGTGGAGCTGAGCCAGAGCCCCACGCACCTGCAGCCTGACCGTGGTAGCATTTGAGGGCTGCCAGCACCATGTGGCACCTCGTGTCCCCGTGTTGCAGGGTGGGTTGGTGGCACTGTGCTGATGGATCATGTTCCTGCAGTGCCTGGGCCTGGAGCCATTGATCAAAGTCTCTGTTTCTCGGTTTTGATGAGAGACTTCCCCAGGTTAGCGTTACGCTGCAGCATTTGAGTGTGTAATGGCTTCAGGACTTAATATTTGTCAAAAATGAAGATATTTTGGAATTAAATGCACTTTGCTGCCTCCCCAGGCTACGTGCCTGCTGCCCCACGGGCAGAGAGCTCTCTCAGTCCGGCGATGGCTTTGTTTCCCTGCTTTTAAAGGTCACATTTGCGGGTCCTTATAAAGAATAATACACTTTTAGGAGCGAAGTGTGTGCAATTCCTTCTTCGCTCACACATTTGAGGGACGGTTACTTTGTGAACAAGAGCAGCTACAGCCCAACTGCTTATTAAACACTGACTGACCCGGGCTTGGAAAACGCCCCATCGATTTATTTTTAAGAGGAACTGTGAAGAGTGGCAGCTATTCAAATCCCAGCGAAATCGAGTGTGTTTAAGAATCCTTGAGCAAGTGCTTTTCTGGTGAGAAGAAGTGGGTGTTACCTGAGTAAAGGAGCTGGTTTCACCTCCCCAAGGCAGCTGGCTGGCATAAAACCAACATATGTGGAGCCCCAGGAACCTCTGGGAGGGTAGTTCTTAGGTTTAGGAGTAGTTCTTTTAACCCCAAATCTGTAGTAGTCCAAAAGAAATGATGAAGGTAGTTAAAGAAATGTGTATAGCAAGGGCTGTGTGTAGTCTCACTGCAGCAGAATGACTCGTAGCTGTGCTGATTTATATATAGAGAGAGATTTTAAAGAAATAAAGAAATGCTCTTTATTGACGAGTGCCTTTTCCTGTCAAGCATTAAGTCGTGTGACTAAAATGCTAATGAGGTTATCAGTGCAGCTGTCAAAAATAGAACGGGGCTGACAGCTAAATAGGAGCGGCTGGCTGTGGAGATGGCGGCTGCGGTACGAGGCTGAATGAACGCCTGGGACAGTCGAGCGGCTCCACCGTGCTTTTGGGTTGTGAAAATCACTGTTGGTGCAGAAAAGCAGCATTAAAGGCAGTGCTCATATTCAAAAAAATAGAATATTGAAAAGTAATTGTAACAGTTCTGTCAGTAGAAGAAAGTAAGTCATAGAAATGAAGATGAACAAAGGAGGAGCTGTTGGCCCTGGGGAGTTTTACTGCTCCTTGGCCTCCGGGTCAGCCTTGCTCAGCAGCAGGATGTGGGGAGCGCCCGGGCGGCGCTCAACGTGGAGCGGGAACTGGAACAGCCAGAGGCTGAGCTGCTGGAAGAGGCCACCCTTGGGGTGGGTGTCCTCTGAGAGTTCCCAGCTGGCCCTGGCTCAGGCTGTGTCCAGCCCAGGAGCAGGAGGGAGCACCATGTTCCCGCTGTGCTCTGGGGCTGTCTGCAGCCTCCCCAGGTAGAGGATCGAGTCCGTGGCCACTGTGCTGTTGAGCGTGCAGGATATTCCTCATCCGACAATGAAAATTAGTCTCTCAGGTCTGGTTCCTCTGAAACAGCTTGAGCAGGGCAGGGAGGTCACTACGAGGAAAGCAGCGCCCCTGCTCTGGCTGCTGGGGCAGTGAGGGGGGTGTCACTCTGGCTACAGCAGGTACAGCGGCCCAGAAAGTGACTTTTTACTCTGCAGCAGCATGAAGGGGTGAAGTTTGCTCCCACAGACCTCCTCTGCTTAAAATAAACGCTCTAATTGACAGGTTCAGAAGCTAAACTGCCCTTCAGCCCTGGCCTCTCCCAGCAGCTCTTTGAAATACGCTGCTGGAGTTCCACCAGCAGCTCTCCCAGGCTTTGAGCAGTTTTGAAGGTCAGTCTGTAGCCTGGATGGAGCAGAAGTCCCTGCTCAGCCCCTCTGGACCCTTGTGATGCTTTTTCTGCCTCAGTGTGTTTTCCCTGAGCTGGGGACAGAGTGTTGGGGCAGTGTCGTGTTTTCCCAGCCTCCTCTCCTGGGAGAAAGCCTTGTGCCCATCCATGCCCGGGGATCCAGGAAGCCTCAGGATGGTGCCACCTGTGTGGCCACAAGTTCCTCCTAAAAGTACCCCCAGTGAGTTGTGGAACAGGAACTCGATTCGCAGTAATCTATGTGATTCCAGTAAGTGGCACGTCACTATTTCAGGCATTTTCACAGTTGTCTGCTGGTGGCCAGCGCCGTGTGTACGGTCCTGGAGCTCGCTCAGGAGCGGTTGTAATCCCAGAGCTTCACATACTCTTCTCTTATCTCCTAGATCCGGCCTCACATCGCGACCCTGCGTAAATACACCTATGGCAAACACATTTTGGCCAAGCTGGAGAAGTACTACATGAAGAATGGGGTGGACCTGGGGCCCATTTGCGGGCCACCCAACGGCATCATCTGAGGCAGTGTCCAGGAGCAGCTCATGGCCCTGCGACACCTACAACCAGCAGAGACACGACTCCCCAGACAGTTCCAACACGTTCTCTGCTAAACTGCTAATACAAAAAAAAAAAAGACGAGAAAAAAGAAAAGCCTTTGTAAATTCCTTTAATTTTATTATGCATAACATGTACTAATTATTTTTTTTAATTAACTAATTGCCCTGCTGTTTTACTGGTGTATAGAATACTGTACATAGGTCCCACATGTACATGGAAGGCCACATTTTTGTTCACTGTTGTATCTATATTCCAAATGTGGAAACTTTCAGGGTGGTTGGTTTGAAGAAAACAAATAAACAAAAAACCCCCGTTTTTAATTCATCTGACTTTTTTGAAAATAGCTCTTTTTTCTCCTTTTAGCCAAAAGTCAGCAAGAAGTTTGAATTTTAGTTAAATGGCGCAAACGCTGTTTATTAAAAGAAAATCAACTTGCTAAAGCTTCGGTTTAAAAAAAAATTATGTTTTTGAAACTTTTTAATTGTTTTTTTTTTTTTTTCCTTTGGATATTGGATGCTGAAGGGGGGGGGTTTGCTGTCGTTTTGGGGCAGAAAACACACCTCCTTTGGATATTGGATGCTGAAGGAGGGGGCTTAGCTGTCGTTTTGGGGCAGAAAACACACCCAGGAGGTTTTTAAAGCGAGGGGGTGGGGGGCGGCGGGTGTCCTTGTTTACTCGGTTTGTTCTGTTGACATGGAGAGACACAATTTGATTATTTAGCATGAGGAAAAAAAAAACAAATCCAACTCGGCTTTGGTCTTGCTTCTATAAATATATAGTGTATACTTGGTGTAGACTTTACATATATAAAAATTTGTAGTATTTTCTTGTTTTGATGTCTGAGCTGTATCTATAATGTACCCTAGTAGTGGAACATACTTCTGACTGTACAATTGTACATTTGTAAACCTCTGTAATGTAAATGTGGAGAAGTTTGAATCGACATAAACCCGTTTTTTGGTAAGAAAAGAAAAAAAATTAGCAAAACCTGTGCATTTCAGTGTATATTCACACCTTTTATGGTCGTAGCATATAGTGTTGTATATTGTAAATTGTAATTTCAACCAGAAGTAAATTTTTTTCTTTTGAAGGAAATGTTCTCTTTCTACAGCCTAGTTCATGTCGAGAGCCAACAGAATCAGTGCTTGGTTTGATCTGTCACCTAGTCGAGCGGTAGCAATCCTTTCTAAATGTTCTACCAGACCGGTTCAGTTCCCAGTTGTGGTTTTTTGACTCTTCCAAAATGTTTTGCTTCTTTTGTGACGGTAAGAAACAAGAAGTGCAGAAGTACAACCCCCCCCTAGTTTTCCTGACGATCAGAGTCCCCTTTTCACCTTGTAAAGTGTGAATCACCCCCTTTTTGTACAGAAGATGAACTGTATTTTGCATTTTGTCTACTTGTAAGTGAATGTAACATACTGTCAATTTTCCTTGTTTGAATATAGACCTGTAACACTACACGGTGTACATTTACAGAGCCTTGTGTATATTTCCAAGGAACTTTTTTGCAAGCACACTTGTAACCATATGTGTATAATTAACAAACCTGTGTATGCTTATGCCTGGGCGACTATTTTTTGTAACTCTTGTGTAGATTGTCTCTAAACAACGTGTGATCTTTATTTTGAAAAATACAGAACTTTGGAATCTGGCCTCGTGGTTACTCGGAACGACCTCCAGAACACCGCCCCGTGACGGTTCGCCTCTTGTTCTGTGTTAAGAGCAGCCACGGGGTGCGGGTCTGCCTCTCACTGTTGCCACATTCCTTGTGGGAACTGGGATTTGGGCTCTTTGGATTCCTG
>NW_010412206.1:0-242 GCF_000710305.1 Buceros rhinoceros silvestris
TCAAAGGCCAGGCCCGGGAGGTCTCCCCGCCACCTGCTTTGGCCCCTTCTCCCAGCAGTCACCGAGGTCGTTTGCCGCCGGTGGGCTCAGGGGCTGGGGGCGCAGCAGTCTGCGGTCGGGAGGTGTGAAACCACCGCACAGGCAAGCATGTGTGAGTGTGTGCTCAGGCGGCAGGTCTCATTTGAAAATTAAAAGCTGCAGTGGCTGGTGCCACTGAAACAGGCCCCGGGGAGCACCTGCCC
>NW_010412206.1:359-32736 GCF_000710305.1 Buceros rhinoceros silvestris
GTTGCCACTGAACGAGGCCCTGGGTAGCATCTGCCCCGTAGAAGGCTCTTCCCATGACTCGCTTCTCCCGTAGGGGCCGGTTCATGCGTGTGCACGGCCCCCGGGGCCCTGCCTGCCGCAGAGAGACCCTCGAAGGTGTGATTTGGAGAGGCACAGGAACCATGATTGGTTGAGTGTGCAATGGAATAACCATCCTGAGGGGAGGAAGGTGTTGGGTTTGATTTATTCCACTACACCCTCCCTTCCCACAGCTTTGCAAAGCTAAGCCCAGCAGTGGGAGAGACGCGAGGCATCATGGGTCCACAGGGTTTACAGAGTTCAAAGCTAAAAAAGGACTTGTACGTCATCACCCATGACCTGTGTTTTACAGTCCGGTACATTTCACTCAGTTCCCCAGTGTTGTGATCAATGGTTGACATTAAACCGAGGCCTTCCTGGCTCCAGGAAGTTCAAGAACTACACGCTACAGGGACAAGGAAGACGGAATTGCCACAAAGAAATTACTCCATTTCTGAAAAACAGGAGAGATCATAGCGAGAGAGTTTAGCTGTCACAATGAGAATCAGCACTGGTTAAAAGAGAGAAGGAGTGTAAGAGGTAAAACTTTTCATAGACCAGTATCATGATATCCATTAGAAAGTTGTTCTCTGTAATTAAGCAAGACTCTCAGTATCAGCATTTTTCATGCTAGTTTTATATACATTGCATCACTGCAGAAGTGTTGCAGGCAACACAGCCTTATACATTATAGAAACAGCTGGAAGGTTAGATGGGTAGGAGGTGGATTGTTGTACTGTAAGTGCATTTATACTGCATGTAAAATACTGGCCCTGAGCTTAAAGTCTAGTCCAAACTCTCTCACTCCTACAATTGCCATTTCTCCATGTTTGATGTGGAAACTTTGGGTTTCAGCATGGCATTCATCATCCTACCAGTTTGGGAAAATTTTTGGTGCACCAGAGAGCGATTCTTGACACCATTCCTTGGAACAGCCCCTAGCCAAAGAGGAAATCAACAGTCATTACATCAACAGTTTTGCCCAGATATCACATTACTTTAGACAAAGTTTGGTGGTAGGTTTTTAAGATAGTTTTTTTCACAGATTTCCACTAGTCACAGCATGTTTTGGACTTGTTAGAAGGCTTAATTCCAGCTTGTGTGCAGTTGCTGCCAGAAAACATGATGAATAGCTGCATCTTCTCAGTGATTTAAAGAGAAGTGTTAATGAACAACAGTTCAAGTTGAGTAAAATGTGAATAAGATATAATGGGATTTTATCCCCTATAATGGATTTTTTTAAATGCAAGTTTAATGAACTAGGTTCTATGTTCTTCTACTCCTAGAGAAGCCTGAAATATCCTAGGTTTTACAATTCAGTAAATGATTTTGCACAGTAGGTTTCCTGTGTATTAAATTATCCGACAACTTGGAACTTTATTTTGAAACTAGCAATACAGAACTAAACATTCAGACAGCTTATCTGCAGAATTCACCTTCCAGCATCAGCTCTTTACAGTCAGGTAGCAGGCCTGCCTTTTGGTGAGATTTGGTATGTTTTCTCATCAGTGGGACACCATGTTACTTCCTCCTCCACTTCTGATAAGACAAGATTATTTCCAACACTGATTTTAGTTTAAAAAAAAAAAAAGAAAGTTTTTTTTTCTCTCTCTTCATTGTCTTCACACCATACTGCTTAATCCTAGGATTTCATTCACAACATCTCACATACGGGAGGCTAGCAGCAGTACCCTTCTCAGCCTCATTTGAAGGACAACTCATCCTCCTTTGCAGGAGGCACCCAAGGTGCTCAGGATCCATCAGGCTTCCCTGCTCATGGCCAGGCACAGCATGCCCACCTTGACTGCCCTGTTGGACTTGCACAAAGGGCCTGTGGCTGGCAGCGGCAGATAAGTCAGCAGAACATTCCCCCTTAAGACACCCAACATCAGGACAGTTAGGATGTAGAGAGGCTGGGGCCACCCTCATAAATGGTTGAGCAGGGGTTAAAGATTTAGTTTCCCCTATATAACAATGCAAGGGCACACACCAATAACCAGGGAGCGAATCTGTTTTAAACTGCTTTTGGATCTGAGCAGCTGAGGTGCAACGTGGGCTTGACCTGCACTGATCAGATACTGTGTAGAAACTCCTGGAAGTAACACTCTGAAGGCTGCTAACATTACCAAGTCTGTCAGAAAAAAATATATAGCACTGAAGCTGTATTGCCTTGACTTTCTCTCTTCTCTGCCTGAGTGCTGTGCCAGATCTAACTCCGTTCCTATAGATACAAAGGATTAGAAACTGGAAACACTACAGAAAAAGAAAAGATCAATCACAGCAGCATCGGCTTCCTATCTGTGCAAATGTATATAAAAGGTCACACTACATATATTGGCTTTGGTCAGATCACAAAGTGGGCATAGCCTGGCACAGCAGCTAAGCTGAGCTAGTGGCAAGCTGTCATTGCAAGCAGTCCTTTCATTCCTTGCTCCCAGCTACATGATCTCCCAATTCCTATGTGACAGTATTTGCATGTCTGACTCTTCAATGAGATGTAAAGCAGCTTAAAGATTAACTCTAGAAGGAAAAGAAAACAGTGGATGTTCTTAGTGAGCAGACATGGGTGTAGCAGAGAGAAGGAATGCAGAAGGAAGACTTATGGGTGTAGCAGCAGGAAAAGATTGCATAGGTGACCGTTCTGCAAATTGGGTCACACATAATGGCTGTGACAAGAAAAATCCTATCAGAGATGTGCAGAAAGTACCATAGCTGAGGGAAACCTGAGAGTCTCAGACTGAATTTCTATGTCTCTAAATTGGCAGAAAGACACAATTAACAAGGCCCATGTTGGGTGAGGGGTTATGTGCAGGGAGACAGCTGAGGTAGCATGCGACCTCAGCGTGGAGTACCTGCTCTGAACTAGGACATGGGTGTAGCAGAGAGAAGGAATGCAGAAGGAAGACTTATGGGTGTAGCAGCAGGAAAAGATTGCATAGGTGACCGTTCTGCAAATTGGGTCACACATAATGGCTGTGACAAGAAAAATCCTATCAGAGATGTGCAGAAAGTACCATAGCTGAGGGAAACCTGAGAGTCTCAGACTGAATTTCTATGTCTCTAAATTGGCAGAAAGACACAATTAACAAGGCCCACGTTGGGTGAGGGGTTATGTGCAGGGAGACAGCTGAGGTAGCATGCGACCTCAGCGTGGAGTACCTGCTCTGAACTAGACATGGGACTTCTGCACCCTGCAGTGGGGGACCCTCATTTACTTCAACATGCAGATGTTAACCGCAAGCTCCATGTGCTCTAAGACAGTCCTGAAGAGGATTAGCATGGAGTAGCTCATACACCATCAGGGTACACCAAGGCTTTCTTCACACGAATATCCCAGGTGGACAAGCTGTCTGGTGCGAAGAGAGAAACAACACACAAATCCTAAATCAGATGCCAAACAGAAAGTGGGAAACTTGCAAAGCTACCTCCATTTGGTGCTACACAAAACAGCAGTCACAACTCAGAAGGCCACATTAGACATCCCTGGTAGCATGATTGTAACAGGCACAGGACAAGAAAAAGTTTTAGGTGAATCCCAAGAAAAAGAGCATGCAGACTGAAGCTTCAGGTGGCACGGATTAAAAATGCACGGTTCCTTTCAATTATAGCACAAACTCCTGAGCATATGCCTAGGACAATTGGTTTGTAGCATACACCGGCAGAATGAGTGGCCCACGCAGAGCAGACAATGCACTGCAGCTTCCTCGCAGCAAAGCTGGTGAAGAGAGTTTGAAGAGCGGAGAAGCTGTAACAAGAAATAGCTCAGAAAAATCCACCTATATAGCACCTGCCTCACAGAATACTCAGGGAAGAAAAAGGGGGGGAAAAAGAGCAATTAATTTACAGTAGGTAGGAGACAAGGGGAAGGTTATATATAAAGCAGGAGCTCAGGAGGTCGGTAAGCAGCATGGTCTCTGTTCAGTAGACACACAATGTTCATCCTCTGAGCAAGTTCACTGCTTGAGGGGACAGAATTATTTAACTGCTGCAGACAAAGAAGCACTTCTTGGTCCTGGTGACTGATCATGGCAAGCCTTGGGAGCTCAGGAAAGCAGCTCCCTCGCTGTGTCCTGAGACTCAACAGGTGGGCAGGCACAAAACACAGACTGAGTGATAGTTGGTGGAGGTCCAATGCTGCAAGATCAATTCCGAATGGCACCACATACGCAAGATGTATTGGCAAGGTTCTCTGTCATGGTAGTGATGCTGCTGTACAGACGTGGATTCACAGGACAGAAGCTATGAGGGATCATGATCAAAAGCTTAGCTCTCAGCTAAGAGGTCATGCAAATAGACCTAGGGGTAAAATAAAACCAAAATGAAACTTAGTATCCTTAAAACACTTGAACCGACTAAATATTTAAAGGCAATATAGTAACATGCCCATACCTGAAATACTGTCTCAGTTCAAAGTCTGTTCGCAGTTGTAAACTGGCAGAGTCTTCCAAGTTTCTCAGATGACCTTGAAACATGCAATGTGATAGAGTGGTAAGTATATCCACACTTACCTTGAATCTACTGCTGAAATACAACTTCAGCAGAGATTCGGGAATTGTAAATGAGGTGAGAGCCTTACTCTTGAACCAAGAAGAGCTGCTGAGTGTTTGCACCATGGTCAGTAGGAAAAAAAAGTACTTCTGCTGGGAGAGGAATGTCTTGCAGTAGTTTGCCTTTGTGAAAATTTGAAACACCATCTGGTAGGGGAAGGAGCCACAGACTAAGAAATAAGCTGTCTTTTAATAAAAACAGAGGAGACAACTCGTTATTCTGTGACTAGCAATGAGACAGCATTTACAAAGAGACACTGCTGGCAGTGCCACAATGCCTCCAGTGTATGCTGTTGAAATACTACAGTTTATATGTCTGCTGCAAAAAACCTATGCAAACCTGATTTCCTGCTTGCAGCATATCATTAGAACAGACACATGGAATAGAAGCTGAACAAAGTCCTCAGTCTATTGCAAAATCCAGAAAATGCAAGAAGGTAGGAGACATCAGTCAACTAGTTGAACTCTTGGTTTCTAGGTGGAGCACAGAAGGCAAAGATTTTGCAAGCCCCATGCTCATGATTATGGGAAAGACAGCAGCTAAAATTCTCCATATCCCTGTTAGGAACAGCTAAACCACTGGGACCAAAGAGAACTAATGCCAGGCAAGCAGTTGTCATACGTACAGAGAAAGTGAAGGCCTAAAAGCCAAAATGTAGCAGTGGAAATGAAAGAACAGTTCTTCTGGAATGTAAGCCCAAATATCTTCCCTGCAAAACACCTCTCTGGTGTAAACAAGATCTTGAGATACCTGGGAACTCAGTAAGAACCATGAACTAGCACTAGCCTGGTGGTTGCAAACCACTCATCTGACTTGAGCCAGGTAGCTAATTTTAGTTAACCAGTGTTATGTTTATGACTTTCCCCCACTCAGTCCAACCATGTTGCTGATACCAGTTGACTGGCAGAAATAAGTGTGAAGGTAAAATTGCAAAGAGGATGTTCAGATACCTGCCACTGGAAAAAATAATAATTATAAAAAAAGCATGCATGTGATTCCTGAATAAAGAATTGTATCCAAGGACATGATAATAGCCAGACATAATCCTTTGATAATGCACACAAATATGGATCCCTGCAATCACCAGTAACTCTCCACCAAGAAGGCATTTCACCCCTAAGGTGTATCTTTGCTTTCAAGAGGTGTCCAGGACCACTGAAGCAAGTGTTATTTGCCATAACAGCACCAGCAGAATAAGGGCTTTTACTAACAAAGAGTAACCTCCTCCTTGGATGTCCTAAAAGCCCTCAAACATCATCAAGGATGCCAGTATACAACATTTTGTTGAAAAGCAAGTCACGTGGACCCTCAGTTATAATTGTTTCATTTCAAACACTTTTCATGAAAGTGAAGCTGTATGTGTTACTGGTAGACAAGTTTTGGTCCATGGAGGAATGTTGCCTTGGTACATACCCAAAGGGAGGTGCTGGACTATGAAAGGGATGCCCAGTATACTCTGTATTTCATGAAGTATGGGCTTACAAAGAAAATGCGTGTCTAAGAGCAGCCTGCAATTCTTTTCTAATTCATACATTATGCTAGAGCACCTGATAGTGTCTTGCATGTCCTGGGGTGCTCGAAAATAAGTTAAATCTGCATTTGCCCTTTGTCTGCTATGCTGCAAGTACTATGGGCCAGCTCTTGAAAAAGAGCAGCAAAGAGTCAGGATCAAAGTTTACAATCTAAGTGTCCTCACCCCTTCCATAAAGATCAAGGCATTCAGCAATTCATATTAAAACATCCCAACAACAATAATTTTGACATAACTACCAAGAAACATAGCACTTGCTGGTTTATTTGAGAGAAAAACAAAGGCTAAACATGTTTCATCATAAGCCACTAACACCTCTACAATAACTATCATAACTCCATACCAATTAACCTTAGAAGCACTACTTCAGAGGTATTTTACTCCCAATTAGCTACACAATACACAACTTGGTTTAGAGCAGGCTTTTCTTCTTCCAGCACATAACAAAGCCTCCATCCTGTATAAACAGTTGCCTAACATTGGTTCCCAACTTGTGAACTGGATCACTTCAGACCAGCACAGGGTAGGCTGGGATGCAAAGGGTATGCTGAGGGAGGGACCTGAGAAGAAGAGATGAGAACTGCTCTTCAAGATGTGGCTTTGGTACTCCACCTGCAATAGAAAGCATTTCTCTAATGCATTGCAGGCTTCCAGCATCTGGGAGGTGAGCGGGATCCTCACAGAGCAGACTTCTGCTTCCTTCCAGTGAGGTCTGCATCCTGCAATCGCAATATCGGGCTGTGAATTTTTCACCACTCCAAAACCTCATGTGCTAGGTACCACTGACCAGACACAACAGGAGCTGGCTGGGAGCCATAGGCAGGACCAATGCACAGATGAACCCTACTAGGAAAGTCCCTTGTCCCTGTCTCTTTCCAAACCACACCCTTATATAAGAGCATCTCAGCCTTTGATGAAGAAGGTACTTGTAAGAACCAAAGTAACTGATTGGTGTTTAGGGCAAGTTCCTCTTACTTTTATTAAAACAAAAAATGCTGGAGATCCCCATCAAATGAGGACCTCATTGCACTACACACTGCAAGAAGACAGCTACTGGCCTGAATCTCTTGCATTGTAAGTATGCAGGCTTGCATGTTTGGTGACTGAGTGCATACGGTGAAGTAAGAGGCATAATATCAAGGACCACAATAGATCACTATTATTTCATAGATTTCTCTTGGGAAAAAACGGTATGCAGTGTTCCTAGTAAGACTGCAAAAGACAGCTCAAAAGTTGTTGACATGGGGTAAGTCCAGGTTCTTGCAGTGCTGAGCAGGCAGAACTCCTCCCTTTACCTCCTCCTCTTCCTCCAGACAAACAGTCGGACTGGGCAATGCACAGTCAGCAGGATATTTTTCTTCTCGCTGACAGGTGGATTTACAGCTTGTTCTTGGGCATGGCAAAATAAAAGCAACCCAGTTAGCTGCAGAGTTTCATATTCTGTATGCAGTGGAGGCCAGGAAGGTGCCTGGGGATGTGTGGTGCTCTGACCAATTTCTCACAACAGTTTGGCTCCTGGGAGATGCTGGGAGGTATTTCCTTGCTGCAGAAGCTGATGGGAGTGCAGGGCGCTCATCTTTATGCAGAATCCCTACATAAGGGTATGTGTCCTTATATTCTCAATGTGCATCCATCTAGGGACACCTACCTGAATGTCCTTTTCTGTTCTCCCCCAGTTTTATGTGAGCCATCTCCCTTACCTTCTGCCTTCAAGTGCTTCCTTGGAATTAATGCTTCACATTCTATTTTTAACACTACGAGCTGAACACTGAAATGGCAGAGCTAAATGAAGTGTATGTGGAGAGAAGGGGAAGGAAAAACAATTTTCCACCCCTCCCCCCATCTGTGATGTGTACATCTCTGTTGAAATATAAAACACAGAGCAGCCTGTACAGTCTACTTTACATGGAGTGTTAGAATAGGGATGTTTTTCCGTGTGTTGCCTATAGCACTGGAAACACTGCTATTACTAAAACACTCAAGCAGTAATGCTAATTACTAGTCCCAGTGGTTCTAATACAAAGAGAAAGAGCAGAAGTTCCTGAGAAAAACCTTTCAGGTATCCTGCTACCTTTCCCTGAATTCATTTGGGCATATAGATGGCAAGAGCATATCCTTTATCTGTTTCATGGGTGCCTAGAGAACTGTTTAGAAAGGATGAAAACAGCTAGCAAATGAAGTAAAACAACTGTTCTTACTACTCTAAAGAAAAGAAAAAGTAAGAAGGAAAGTGCTGGTCAGGGAATGCATTCAAGCCCTTGTGTGACAGATAGGAAGGGAATAGAGATTTTTACAGAAAAAATAGAAAAAGAAATTAGAGATCATACCAGTGCTGTACTGAATTTTTTTCCCCAAAATATTCTGCATTCTCTGTGCTTGCTTGATTTTTCCAACATATTAGGCTGGGAAATTGTTAGGGTGACTGCAACCACAATGCGAATACCTTCTAGTCTGAACAAGAATCCCCTCTCTGCAATTACAGTCCACATCACTGAGGCATGTTTCACAAACCATTTCAGAAATTTTGTTCCAAAGTCATAAATCACCTTTCTTTGTGTATATGCAACACAGCTCAGGCTCACACAAACCAGCAGCAAGCTCCTCACCCCTTTCGTCCATGGCCTTTTAATTGTCCTTCAGGCCAGTGAGTCCTACCAAAGCAGCATCTGTTACATGACAAGTCACGTGGCTCCACACCTCTCTCAGCAAGCAGTGCCCATCAGCACTGTAGCATGGAGAGCTTCTGGTCCAGCCCTCGAGTGGGTTTGGCTTGTATGGCGTAAACTTCTACACACCTGTAGGACCTCTTTGGACCACCTTTGTGTGGATGATTATGCCAAGTGTGACTGATTTGGGTCTCTGTTAAAATTGGGATTCAAGGAGGGGAAAAATTCACAGAAAACTTAAAAAATGCCTTCCCAAGCTGTGTTGAAGGTACTTATTTACATATGCTAGGCACTTATTCACAGCAACACTGCATCTTTCATTCACAGCATCTCCAAATTACCTAGTGCCTCACATACATACTGACTTTGGTCAGGCCATGGATGGATATTTAAGCAGGTCAGTGAAGAAGATTGACTTCAAGACAAGCATATATTTGAAGGCTAATTACCAGGTGCGCCTCGCATTTGCAACATACCTGAAAATTGGCTACCACTCACATTTTTAACAGAACACCATCCAGTATTAAGTCAACTATATAAGTTCCTCAAGCGTGGAATCAGTCCTGCTTTACAATAGCTCATTTTCATTAATCTATATTGCTGTGTAATAATTAGATTTGTAAATGTCAGTTCCTTTGAAGCTACATGTCATTTTTCTGTCGTTTTGCCTACAACTGATGTCAGGCTACCAAGCCTATAATTACTGGCTTGTCACACCCTCTGAATTCTGGCACGGACTCTGTATTTTCCCAGTCTTCTGAAATTTGTTTCTGATTCCAAGGTTTTTTCTGAACATCTTTATTTGACCATGTGTTGAAATTTGTGTATGAGTCCACTAGGATGCAAGTACAAATCCTGCTCTATTCTGAGTAAAATAATATTTTTAAAATATTTCTGCCTGTTCTGTATCACTCATACCAGGTTTTTTCCTGCTGTTTCCAGTGATGGGCCTAAAACATTGTCATTGTTTCTAATAATTGAAAGCTTTCATATTATTCTTGGCTGTCATTTGCAATTTTTTTCCTGAAATCTTTACTTAGCCATTCTCAACACTTAGTATTTTCTTACTTATATGAACTGTTCTTTCAGATTCACTATAGAAATTATGTCTTTTCAGCAGCTGATTTCTTTCTTCCACTGAATCATGACTGATGCTTAGTCCCTCCTTGACAAAGGGGGAAATCTGACATTTTTCCATTAAATAAACTTCCTTGAAATAAATTCCTATATTTATTTTCTTTTTTCTACTTGCATTTTACCTCCCATACACTTTTCTTATAATTTACCCCCACTTCAGAAGTTTAATTTTCAGGATAACCAATACACATAAACTATTGGCGGCCAAGTGTACAGTGCTTGTTCATATTGAACGCGATCGTATCATGATCATTGGCCCCAAGGCAACCAAAGCTTTCCAGTGTAGCCATTCATTCTTTTTTAAGAACAGAGATTGTAACATAAAGCCTGAGCCAGCAGGTAAATTAAAGTCACAGAGATTATATTAACTCCAGAAGTTCCTATTTTTTGCAACAAAAAACCCCCATGTTCTTCTAAAATAATGTTTAGGCAAGGAGTTCGGAGAGCAGAGAATTTGTTTCTCTACTTTTCCTATTTTAAATACCCAGACAATACTGATTCCCTGGTGCCCTGATTTTAGCTTCACCAGGAAGGGTCAGCAGCAGAGCTGGAGCTGACTGATTCACCAAGTGGCAGAAGTCTGTAGGCCGTTGCAGTATTTGGCAAGTGGCTGTCTTCTCAGTGGCCCTGTCATAGAGAGGAGAGGCAAGATTCAAAACTATCCAGGGACTATGCAAAGTCTATGACCCCTGTCATGGATTTCTTCTGGGCTTTGCAAAGCATTGCGTGCCAGCAACCACACATTTTCTTCCCTAGCCCTTCTGACCTCTTCTGCAACCAGCCCTCCCATCCTTATCTCTTCCCATTCCTGGCTCTCTGTGCAGTCCTAGCCTCCTACATTTTTCTTGACCAGCCTAAATCTCCCCTCATTTCCCATTCTCTCCTTCCTCTATCCTTGTCCAAAATCACTCACGCATCTCAAGCTCTAGCTCTGATCTTACCTAATTTAAACCAAACAACTTCTCTCTCCTTACTACCTCCAGCCAGGAGAAGAGGGACATTGAGAGGTCAGGAAAAGCAGGACCCAAGGCCATGGTAGCCTGGAGTTGCAATTACACAGTCCAGAAGGAATGGCGACTAGCTCAGACAGATTCTCCAAGGTATTTAGCTCACAGCTGCAGCAGACGTCTACAAAGCATGTTCTAACTTCATTTTTTTCCCCTAAAAGGTCTATAACTTGGCCATATTTGGGTTCATTTTTCTGAAGATACCAAATATACAAACATCATTTACGGTTAGTTTCACGTTCCTCCTATAAAGCATGGGGGCCATGTAGAGTTTCCAAATGAAAGACAGAAATTAACATCATCAAAACAATACATACTTTCTAGCCACATTCTTGGAAGTGACTGAACTGTTTTATTTGTGCACTTAAATTTCAGCTAAATGAGCAGATGCCCAGCAGGGAAATTTTTATTCCCAATTGTTACCATTTGGCAAAGTTACAAGCAATAAAGAGCAGGAGCTCATCATGGAAGGCATTGGACAAACCACAATAGACAGTGCCACTATTAATACAAGTCTTCTTATTTTTAGATTTCCTATAAAATCTTTATTATGTAAAGGATTTGTTTTACTTCTATTTTCCACTGCATTTACACAGACATTTGACTGAAAGCTCTGGGGAATCGATGAAAGCTAATACTACCAATAAAGTGCAAACCAACTGCTGAGATGAGTACAAGCTGAGGAACTCTTGGAGGCAGCTTTATAACAACAGATAGGATGTTATGAAATGGGACTTACTGATTAAAAAATACTTAATGATAATATAAAATGCACCGGAAAGCTAAGGGAAGTAAGACCTCAATACCTTTTAGCTGGGTTTATATATCTCTCCACACTATGGTAACTGAGAATCTATTTTTAATACAAGAAAATTAATAACAATGCGAATACTATAAGGTTATGAACAAAAAGAGTAAACAAGGAATAGGAAATAAAAGAAACTTGTAGAAATTATCGTCTTGGGACAAAGCATTGTACCTTAAGATTTATATTAATTACACAGATGCAATCCAGCCGTGAGAAGAAAAGAAGGGATAGCAAGTTCGCTTTCTACGTTCCAGTAATCACTGAATAATAAGAGCATTATGTCGCAGCAGATGTGCACCAATACAGTTCTCTTACGTGCTCAAGTACATCAGAGCTGGGCTCCTTCAGCCAGCTGAGAATTGCACCAGTCGTGGCCAAGTGCAGCCCAGGCCTCATTTTGTGCAAGCTGAGCACAAGTGGCTTTCTTTTTCTTTTTTCTGTTGCAGATCATCTCTTCCCCAAATCCTAAACTACAGCAGCAACAAAATCTCACACAACATCACTGATTATTCTGTCTGTCTCTTTGAATATACTTTCTACTGCTTTTAAACTTTTTCTCCTCTTAGAAGCTCAGTTACTCTTCCAGAAGAGCAAAGGTACTTTTAACATTCTTTCAGTATGAAAATCTGTAAATGGGCTATTGGTCAAAAAAAAAGCTCTTTGTTGTCTGAAAAGTGCTAGATAAACTTATGGAAGAGGAATACACCAACAGTTAGGAAATACATATTTATTTTTAAAAAGTTATTATACATGTAATGTATAAAATCTTCCCTCTCGAGAAGTCTCTGAGTTGGAAAGAGCCAGAAGATTATTGAGAAGAAATGTAATTTTCATTTGTCCGGTTCTTACATTCTGTGCCAGGCACCTACTGACAAACATTGGTAGAGACGGGACAGTGACCTAGATGGACCTGAGGTCGAAAGTAGTAAAGCCAGTCTAATGTTTTGATAAGGACTGGAAATTAAGAATCTATTGCTGAATATCAACCTTGCAGCAAGGGTCTCTCTGCATCTCAGATATCAGCAGTAAACAGTGAGCCTCCTGATTCAGCTTTGTCATTGTGTGTCCAAAGCACCTTGGTCTCCTAAGCAAGGAATTGTAAAGGTTATAGGGATATTTGCCAGTGTGCACAGTACTATTTCCATCATGTTTTACTGGGAACTGGAGAAAAGGTTGCTTCTACTGTTTGGGTTTGCTGTTATTTTCTAACACCATATTCAACAGGGCTCTATGTTTCCTCCCACGGTCTGTACCACCCATTAATATAAATCTAGACTGGCTATTCAAAAGTATCAGATTCTGTGCATGTTACTGGGTCTCCTAAATTCCTTCCTAAATGAAGTACAAATCCAGGCCTAGAGCTGAAGCATCTTCGCTGTCAGCCACAATCTCAAGAATATTCTTGTCCTGATTTTACTTACTATATTTATCTATGTTAGGAATTTTTCCCTTTACCTTACATCATAATATCTGAGTTCTTGATAGCAACCCAGTGAGAATGAGAAGTCTCATTTTACAGACAATAATCTGGAAGAGCAAGACCAAGGCACTGTAGTAGGAGGCCTTAAGCAGGAATTAGGCAATCATTTGTGTATTTTCTCCCTCTGTCCTGAAATTATTTGTCCAAAGACAGAGTAAGTGGCAGAATCCAGCTTTGGGATGTCTCACTCTAATGTAGTGACAAGCTTTCCTTAAAGCATATGCAATTGGCAGCATCCTAACACTGCATTCCCACATAGACTGACAGCATTTGAGAGTGCTCAGCTTCAGGAATGTTTGGGAAAAAACCCTCTTATGAAAGAGTGTCAATTTGTCAAAACCAAAATCTTTTCATTGGGAAAGAAAAAAAGGAGAAAAATTGCAATTCAGACTGCTTCAGAACAGCTGGACTGAAGTGGTTGAATAGCTCAGCTTGGAACATCAATTTTGACTCTACTGTGCTTGAGTCAGAAGCAAGAGATTGAGCCCTACCTCTCACATCACCGGTGAGAAGATGCCCTGTGTTGATGAGCATCTTAGACTGAGATAGCTCTTCCCCGCCCAACCCTACCGCAGCCACTCACTGGGATCTGCAAATCCCCCTGAAGGAGCAGTGTCATTTGGCTTGGGCTGGCTGCTGCAATAGCTGGGTGATTGCAGGCACCTAAGCTATTCTTGGCACTTCAGCACTTCTATTCAAGGTCAATCCAGTGCATCTGCATTGCACTTATGGCTCTGAATGCAGTGTAGCCCTATGCACCAAAAGTGGGTCATAGCAAGATGATGAAAGCTAAATTATACAGCAATTACGCTCGGGATCTAATCTGTTGCACTAAGACTCTCAGTGCACTTTGACAGCTAAAATGAGAATCTTTAAGCACAAAGAGGAGGTATTCAATAATAGCAAAGATTGTGCAATAGTAGTGCAAAGAGACTTGTGCTTTATGTAGTCCCAGAGCAATTGTTTTTAGGTAAAGCCTTAGGTAACCATTCAATCTGCAGCTATTAGCAAAGAGCAAGTGTCTAGTTTGGAAAAAAAATTTTTGAGAAATTTGTGGCGATACACTGTTTTGCTGAACATGTCTATACAAATCAGCCCCCTTGCAAAGCTGCTGTTTACCTAGACTGCAGAACAACCTGTGGTATCAGTGATGCTCTTCCACTATGTGGCTACCACAGCAACAGAAGAATGTGATGGTCCACAATACACCTCCCTGAAATAACAACTCCTTTCTCATTACATTTCCAGCTCCAGAGCTCGCAAGGCAGGTGATGTCCCACCCATCCCAGCAGCATGGATGTCCATGAGCTGAACACCTTCTGCAAAAGAGAGCAGTCGGAGAGCAGGACTTCTAACACAGTGGAACTGCAGGGCACAGTTTATAGAATACAAGCAGGAAGACAGGTAGAGACAGCTAGACAGCTAGCAGTTTAGTTCTGAGTCACTACTGCCCAAACACATGGAAACAATGTTTAACATTTACATTTCCATAATATTTAATTCCACTGTCTGGGCCTTTTATCAGTAATGTAGATTATGAATACAGATAGATTCTGAACAATAGAAATGTGAGCCTGGGTACTGATAATTTCTTGTTAATTTTTAACAGAGACAGCAACACAGCATTTAATTCCTTAATGAAAATGACTCAGAACCCATTTATTTCCAATGAGGCAGTTTAAAAGTTGTAATAGAAATAAATGTTCCAGTGTTCAGCATCTTGCAAAAGCTGGACTATGTGCATGCTTGGTTATAGCTGAATGCATTAGAATCTGACAATGATGGCAGAAATTTGGTAATTTCAAAGCAGCCTTCTATCATCTTAGGATGCTTGTATCTATATATTTTTCATTAGTGCTGTTATTGCAAAACTATGAGGTGCAACTAATCAGGCTCTTCTTTACACATTACTACTGACAAAAATTTCCTTAAAGTACCAGCTGTCAGGCGCTTTGAGAAAAATACCCAATTTTTGTTCACTTTCATTGGAAATGAGGGGTAGTCACACGCAAGAAATAGACAGAGAAAATAATGTCGATACTGTTGTTGGCCAGAATCAACAATATTGCTTCCAGATCTGAGACCTAGAACATCATTTCCATATTCCTATCTATAGAAAAGATGACAGTGGTTCAATAACCCTCGGTTAATAAAGAATGCAATTCCATTATTTTTTGAACAGCAGCCTGTAGGATGGGGAAAGGCCATAAAAGGGTTATTTTTATTATTGCTCAGCACAGTTTTCAAGATCCAAGACAGCCATAAACTTGCTTTTTGTGATGATCTCCATATTGCACAAAAATATTATCTCAACCACAGGCTAAAGGCATTCCAGAAGAAATAGTTCCAGTAGTTCATGGATCTTTGAAACCTTAAGTGTAGTAAACATGCAAGGCACATAAAATTCCTCCCCACTAGGATCGGATGCAAGTAATAAAGAGCTTTAAGGAAGGAAATTATAAATTTAAACAGAAGCAAAGGGTTTAGTCATAAAGTAGAAATGTTGGTGAGATTCCACTACAGTACAGTGCTTCTGTGGAAAATTTGCCACACACTACATGAATCCAGTACTGCCAGAAAGGAGCAGAGCAGCTTCAAGTCCTTCTGCCACCCTACCTCTTGCAGTTGCATGCAGCTCTCTAACTCTTTCTCTTTCTTACACCAGTACCACATGCCAACCTTGCAGGTCTCCAACATGTGGCAATAGATTGGCATTTTATTACCTTTTGAGTGTCTTAATGCAAGACAGCTGTGAGGAAAGCAGGACACTTTGCCCTCTGTGGAGCTGAGCCTGAGCCATCATGCACCTCCTATCCCCTGGGGATTAGGGTGCTCAGGGCAACTGTCAAGGCAGGAGCTGAAGGACTGAGAGATAAAGAAGATGTTCTTGTGAGGAAGGGTCCTGTCCACCTTCAGCTTTACAGCAACTATCAGAGGGCTCTAGCGATACTAGGGGTGGCTGAAGTTTAAATGATGTTTTCCCAAATCACTCCCACAGGTGTTCCTCATCTACAACCTCTCAAGGCTCATTTGATAGCTCATGAGAAGGAAGAGAAGCAAAGTTCAATCCTCAGGTAGATATTCAGCAAGACTCTAAACACATGATGTTATTTGCTCTTGTCTTTAACGGAAGGCACAGCAAGCATCACAAGGGACAGGGGAATTCCAGTTACTTTCCAGACTTAAAAGCCTGTAATTGTTGCTTTTAGCTGCAGTGCTGAAAAAAACCATTACCGTGACAGAGTGACTTGAAAAGCAGCTCTTTCTAGTGTCAGTGACAGGGTACTCAGTCCTATTTATTATTCCTTCCTCTCGGAGTTATCTGTGCAGCCACAAGGAAATGGATTGATGTTTAAAGTAATAATTTTTTTCCCTTTCATTTTTGAGGTGAGGAAGTCAGGCTGGGTGTTTGGACTAGAGGAGAAGATAGAAAACGTGGTTTAGGGAAGAACAAAGAGCTAGCAGGCTGGGTGAGAAAGCTGCTGCCGGCTTAGCACCTCCACGCACACCAATGCCATGCAAGAGACCAACGTTGCTGGCTGGAATACCTTGTAGCCCCTCTAACAGATTCATTTTTTCAGCAGAGTTTGGGACTTCTTTTTAATCTGGATTTTTATAACACAGTAAAACTTTCAAATGAGTAGTTAAAACTGATTTAGCTTAGCATTATATATACGCAGGACACAGAGAAAGAGAGGAACACTCTGTTTTGATTAAATACCAGTTTAATGTTTCTTGGACCAAAGACATTGTTCTGCAGTAAAAGTTGCTGCATTTATAATTTATAAGCACAGAGAGTGCCACGTCCCACTACAAGGACAGAGGTAAGATTGATTAGGTGCCTTAGCTGTCAGTTTCCATATGGTACCATTTTCATTTGGGTTGTTTTCTGATAAGTTGATTCTTTGAATTTTCTTGCTTTGCTGTGTGCACTTGTGCTGCTATGTTTCCTTGTGCCAAGGAAATTATTTCTGTGTTTTATTTTAACCCTTGATAACTTATTTGTATTTCTCAACCATCACCTCAAATGTATCTAATTCTTAGTTTTCTGTTTGGCTTCAGTCTTCCAAGCAATTTTCAGCTTTTATATTCAAAAATGACCCTGCTTAGAATAGCTTCAGCTGGCTGAATTTTGGCTGAACTCTGTCCTGTAAACTTGTGCTAGCAGACAGAAGGAAGCATCACTAGAGGAAGCATTACCTCCCCCGCAGTAAGGATGCCCAGACAGTCTGTGAAAGGCTTTCTAAGCCTTGTTTGCTCTTTTTTTTTTTTTAAAAAAAAGGCAAAAACTAACAAAAGAGAATTAATGCTCTGTTTTATTGAAACAATTCTGAACTCCAGGAGGTTTACAATTGCTTGTGGGAGCTACTGCCAGCCGGAAGGTCTAGCTTTTCTCCCAGGCCTCGTGCCTGAGGCAGGAGTGACCCCACAAGAGCTCCCACAGAGCTCAGTGGTGCTGGATTGGGTGAGCAGCGGTGTGTGGAGGCAGGGCTATACTTCAGCCTCAGGGTTCTCCCCCTAAATTTCTTGTCAGGCTCCAAGATGTCTCCAGCTCCAAGCACCAAGACCACTTCCAGCAGTGAATTGTCCCTTGTAGGCAATGCATTAGTTGGGAAATCAAAGATGGTTCCTTGCAATGTGTTGGCACTGCCAAAACCAGGATACTTCTTGCACTGTGTGTTTGCATAAATATAAATTTATGTATTATAATACTATATATATATAATTTTTATATTGGATAGCAATAAAATCTCAGAACTGAGAAACTTGAGCTGTAGCTTAATCAAAAAAAGCTTCGACATTTTTCAAGCTGTATTTGAACCTCTTTTTTTATTCTTTTTCGAACTAGAACTGAAACCAGGACTAAAAACTCATATCTTGAGTTCAGTGAAGAATGATGTGGTATGACAAATAATTTTGCCTTTTCTTTGCCCTCCGCCCCACCTCTCTAAAGCCAACCACAAGTTAGTTCAACAAGCTGAGATGTACTGATCTGCTTATTAAACCATTATATGCCCATGTTGAAACAACTTCAGTTGCAGCTGAAGCTGAATCAAAGGTTCATACCTAAATTTTGCAGGCTGCTATGGGAACGTATTATCGTCTGCTCAACTAACACATAAGAAGTGAGAATGTGCCATGATATTATTATGTCTCCATCAGATAAAAGGACTATCTAGATGCAGCATACTTAAAGGGTTCTGCTCTCCTCTCACTTCCACTATCTGAAGTCCACTGATCTCCATGAATTTACATTTACTATAGATGTAAAGTAAATTGGCTCTGTCCTCATTTTAGCAGAGGAGTCTCTTGATTACAACAGGTCATCCACTGAAACATGCCTTTCTGACAGCCTGCATTGCTCATTATTTCTGCACTCTGAAAACGCCACCATTGAAGTGTGCAAGTTTAGAGGCCACTGAAAACGTATTCCAGTCTATGAGACACAGTGAGAAATTGCCTAAGGAAATGCCAGTTCATAAATTATACAACTAATTATTGTCCAACCTCTTATTTTATATCCTGGTGCTTTTGGCTGTTTTACTTAGAGACTGACTTGAAATACAGTCATCAAGAGCTCCCTTTTTTTTCCCTACTGTTAGTTGCATATGGACTAAAGCTTAAGAATTTGGGTCTTTATTTGCAATCGTTAAGTGGCAAAGCAGCAGAGATCTAATCTTACCTAATCTTAGCTCAGTACAAATTAAGATTTGCTTGTTGAAAACCCCTAAGTTTTACAAGCTACTGCAGAAACATTCTCATCTCCTTGGCAAGCACACAGTGAAAATTGGGCCATTGCTGGAGAATAGGAGCAGTATGAAGAGGTTGTCCGCCTGATTTTGCATCATTATGTATCCACCACAGATCCAGAGGAGACACAGATGTCTAAAACCGGCCTTTGCCACCCAAACCCAGAGCGGCAATGCTGGAAACAATGGTCCAGTTCCTCCTCATCCTAGGAAGATCCCAGCCTGTAGAGGCTGTCTGTCATTTCAAAACATCCTTGGCTGACTGAAGTGTTGCATTTGTATGCGAGCAGCAGCAGTGCATTTTGGCTGTGCTGAACATTTGCCAGAGAACACCCGCTGTCCTGGAGCAGGGACTTCCCCTGAGACTCATGAGTAGTTGGGACTGGAAGTCCTTTTTGCACAGTTGCTGGCCTGAGCTTATGGGGTGGCCTTCCACGCTAAAAGTAATGGAGATGCTGCTTGCTTCAAAATCTGGCTGAGTGTTTCAGGTCCTTTATTGAACTAGATCCTGAGTGACCACTCTCCCCATTGCACTTGCTCCCTACTTTCTCTGCCTAGTGCATGCAACAGATGGATGAACTGCCTATGAGATTGCTCCCTAACTCAATACAGCCAAAATTAGCAAAATTAGCTGCATTAGCTTAAGAAAAATATCATAAATAGGCCTTTCCTATTAAAGACTGACACACTCAAAAGGGGATTGCAAGTGAATGCACGAGCAACCAGATCACCTGTCCAACAAAGGCAGGGACATAGCAGGGACCCAGCAGCAGCCAGAATTCTCTGTGCCAAAAGCAAGGCAGAAGCTTTTGATGGGTCTTTGTTGCAAGACCAGGGCCACATCTATCTCTGTGTGAGAGAACAAATCAATGTCATCTGATTTGACATCTTTATGGAGAGATGTCTATACCTGAACTGGCATCTCTATATGTAAAGGAGAAAATAAGGCACTTCTAAGACACAGGTAATCTCATTTACATGCTGCCATCTGCCTCATCCCAATTCTCTCTCTGTCGCTCTAGGTCTCACCATCCCTTCACCTGTGCCTAGCAGGGTAGCCAGAGCTTCAAGGATTCCCTGCTTGCCTATAGGGCTCAACACTGATCATGGCAAGAACATGAAATACATCCTGAAACAAACTACTTATACTTGCTGTCCATTAGAAAGGTCCAAATATTTATTGATAGCTTCCAGTGCCACCTGTCCCACCCCAGGTTCTGGTCATCTGACATGCCTACAGTCTTTATCTGGCTGGATTTTGTCCCTTCTGCAGCTGCCAAAGTTTAGTGAGGGCCAGCTGTATTTTGAACAGTTCCTGACAAGCTGGTTTTCAGCTTGTGTCTTTCGTCACTCCCAAGATTATCCCCCGCCCCCCCTTACATTTATATTGCCTATCTTGAGCAGTCTATAGGATGAAATTGCAAGAAGAGCTCTTGTCTTTGCCTGTTAAGCTCATCTATTGAGGGTCACTTGAGAAATGAGAGGGAAGAGAGGTTTGGTGCTCTCTGAAGACCAAGGTACTGCCAGGCTGTTCCTAAAGTGGCCTGGAAAAAATGTGTGTGTATGAAGGGCTTGGCAGGTTGCTGTCCCTATGTTGGTTCACTCTTCTGCTAGGTAATTAATTTTAAGAGCCCAGTAAGGAATTGACCCAGAGCCAAAAAGAAGCCTGCTTTCCTGGTCACATAATACACTTGCCCCAATATCTCCTTTGCTCTCCGAACCCTCCCAATCTATTTTCTCACTGCCTCGTCCTGTCCACCTATCTCCTCCACCCCAGCCCCAGCAGCAGCTCCCACACAGCCAGCAACTCTGCAGTATTTCTGCCCCAATATGAACTCTATGTCCTATGGAGTCAATGTCACCCGGGTCTTCCCCATGGCTCCTGGGGCTCTGCACCCTCCACCCCAGGGCTGGTGAAAGGAGAAGACGGCAACAATCACATTGTCAGAGCCAGCTGCTCCCCCTTCCAAACTGAAGGAAGCATCTAAGAGGTGTTTTCAGCTCCCCTCCTTCTTCCCAAATGAGGTGATGAAGAGGAAGGGGAGTAGTGAGGACTGCCTATGACAGTACAGTGAAAGATTGCTTTGAGCTTCCAGTGGGTCTCTGCTCTCCTTTGTCATGGCAGCGCTCGGGGTGCAGCACTCAACTTTCACCACAGCCAGACCAGGAGGAGAGCAAGGTGATGGAAAGCTGTGGGAAGAGTCTTTCTTCCAACATGGCCAAAACCATATTTGATGCTAACTGATCCTCAGAGTTATTTAAACATTTTATTTTTCCCTCCATTGAGCCCTGGCACCATTTGGTCTTGGATCAGGTAGAAAAGGTGCCTTCTACAGAAATGATTGTGAATCAATAGGAAGAGCTGTGGTCTTCACCCAGGCAATGGTGTGGGGCTTGTATCTACTCAGACACTACAGATGTCCCATGGTGAGGGCTGGTGGATGTGGGTTTTCCCAGGGTCCTTTCAGAGCCACCCTTTGGCCATGTCCCACCCTGTTCTGTCATGGTGCTGACTTCAGTGGGTTTATGCCAAGGGCTAAAGCACCCCAACAGTTCTTCACCACAACAGACACCTCTATGCAGCTACCCTGAGCTTGTGCAGCTTGGAGGTGACCTATCAAGTATTGCAGAGGCCAGATTTGCCCTCAGCGTAGGCATTGAAATCAGGGCACTTCCCCACTCCCCCTGCTCTTACCCTCCATCGGCTCTATGCTCCCTCTCAAGATGCTTCTCCCCATGCTGCATGCTCCCAGAGGCTCACAGCTCCCTGGTGCTGGCAGATTTTGATCTGGTTCTTCCAGTTTTGTTACATTCCCATCAGAAGCACAATAATCACAGCGGGCATTTTAGCAAGATCTGTCACATGTCGGCAAACTGTGGGTCTTCACGTTCTCCTGGGCAGCTACTGCATCTATTGTAGGGTAAGAGAAAGCTGTTCTGGGCCTCACGGCTGCTATGCAATTAGTTTGCATACAGCTTTAATCTTCTTTGTACCATATCCTGGTGGCTACAAGTAAGCAAAATTTCTTCTGAAACAAATGCGAGTTTTCCCTGTAGAAAGTGGAATTTTTCTATAGCTTTCCATCCCATTTCAAAGCAAACCTTTATCTAGATCAGGCTAAATGAGGCTGGTCTGGCTAGGGAGATCCTGACTCTGTGTGTCCCTCTAAAGAACATTCCTGCCTATCTTCTTATCCCAGAAAAGAGGTGGGTCCTTTACCCCTAGGGGCACAGGAGCAATTTTATGAAACTAACAGGAAAAAAAAAAAAGTTGGCTTTCTCTCCCTCTTTCTTTTTCCCAAATAAAGAAGAATGGACTCATTAGAAATCATGGGGTTTCCTGGGCAAGAACACAAGCACTCCAAGCATGTCCTCGCTACCCCATAGTTGCAAAACCTGCTTCCCCAATCAGATTAGGGCTGTGCTGACTGCTGGGATGACAGACAGGATTAGGAGGAACCGGAAGGCTTACAGGCAATTTTCTCAGAGGCAGGCCACTATGACTGCAGTATTGCTTGTTTGTCAGAAAGGATCAGCTCTGCAGGTGTCACCCCACAGCAGTCATGGCGTAGGTCCTCCACCAAAAGGGACGAAGGTAAAATGGCCTACTTAATCAACCAAAGCAAAATACGCATCGCAAATGGCTGTAGCTGCATTACCATGACTCCTCCATCTCAGAAAAGGACACGACATCTCAAAAATAGCTCCAGTATACGCAGGCTGCATCTGAACTATGGGGTGGTGGTTCTCCATGGTATAGACTTGACACCTGCCATGGTTCAGCCTGTCAGCCCAGCTGGAGCCCATTTTCCCCTGCACACATGCCAGGCAGAAACCACCACTTGAGAGAGACGGGCCGACAGGGACAGCAGATGCCCACCCCCACTGAGGCTTACCGCACGTCTGGCAGACAGAGGCTCACTGGGAAGGGCTGCTGGATTTCAAGGGCAAAGCCTGAGAGTTGGTGACATGCAGCAAGAGAAAATGACCCTGTGGCAATCTACTACAAGAATAAACACAATTCCTCCTCCCCCTACCCAGCACAAACACTCATGAGGGCTCAGGAATAACAGCCTTGCTCCTTCCACCTCCTTCCAGGGTGAGAGAGGAGGCAGGATTGCCATTTAAGGGAGGGTTTTTTGGTGCTTCCTGCTAATGTGCCTATCAGACTACCTCTTACCATCTTTTTCTAAGACTGACACAGAGCCCATCTGCATTTTGCACAGAGGAGTTTGCTTCAATGTGTCAGAGGTGTTCGAGAGATGGCGACTGCAGAGCTCTCAAGGCTCTCTCCTCAAGCGCAGCTTAGGGGTCCCCAAAGCAGTCCCTACATGGCATGCTGGCAGGCTGCTTCCCTGCCCCCTCACACACGGCTCCTGATTCACTTGCTCACAAGCAGATTCATGTTTTCTTGCTATTTTTACACGCCACAGTCTTTCCAGTTGTGTGCTGGGGTGCATGATGCACACTATCATGACCTGACATCTTTCCCCATATATGTGCATACTTGATTAGACCATGAGTCAACGCAAGCAAAATCACATGGGATGCTCTTTTGAGCATCAGGCGTTCATTCAAAACTCTCATCTAGTGGGACCTTCTGTTAGGACAGAAGCTAATGTGTATATTCACAAGCCATTACATATTATATCTGGATGAACCAGGCATTCTAATTAATTTAAATTAATTTATCAGTATGGCACTAAAAACCCTAACCACAGGAAGAAAACAACACATAGAAAGATCACATACAGACCCTTCAGTGGTGACCCCTCATCTCGGGTGCCTACAGCGCAAGTTTTTCCTTTTGTGTTAGATATTTCTGTTTCCCTCTTATGCTTGCATTGAGGACTCTGCTGTTTACTGTATTTTGCATATAAAGCTCCAATTAATGTCAGTAGAAGTTCTGCTTGCAGATAAGGGAGGAATATTAAATAGATCTGCAGTGCGGAGAGAGATGATATTTTAGTTCCTTTCATACATTTTAGTTAGAAAATAACACTGTAGTTGGTTCGTGTCTTTAACATCCAGAGATTTCAAAGCATTCTGTTCAATACCCAGGCAGAAAACTTGCCACCACTGCAGTGAGGCTCCTCCTGCTGTGGTGATCAGCAGCTAAATGACAACCTGCCTTTCAGGGAAAGACTCTGGAAAGAAGAATTATCGCAATATAGATGATGTAGCGTCTTACCCAGATACACAAAATCCTCCATGTCTGGATGAAACAGGTGTGGTTGCTTGGAGCTTGCAGCCCTAACCAGAGCGAAAGTGGGGGGTTGAGCTGAGGACACAGAAGCAGAGTATAACAGTTCATCTCAGGTAGTTCCTAGAGATGAATGAATGTTTTTTGCCATTGTGGGCGATGAGCATGGAAGCATTTATCAAATGTCTTTTTTTAGATCTCCAGTGTCCCACATTGAATATACCCAGGAGTAATTCAGATGTTTTTCAAGCACTGAAATGGAAATAGCAGAGGACTTCCATTTGAATAGAAGATGAACATGCATTTCCAGCCTCCCTTAGCACAGACTATTAGTGCAATTTATTTGAACAGGACTTCATCTGGAGCAGTGGGGATGTGCTTTTAAGCAGTATGGCCTTAAGATTACCTTCACCTTGGCCTTACAACACACATTTTTATGCTTAGCTGTGGAAATCTTACACTAAGAAGCCAGCTTCACTGTAATGAGTAGTCAGATCTGGTTTTCTCCTCAAACCTCATTTCATGAAGTAATCTGGGGCTTTTCATACCTGCTCCCACTCACAGCAGGACAATTTTGCCCTCTTTTGAAAAGCAGAAAATCAGAGGAAAGCAGCATTTTGGTGATAAGCACATGCTGGCAGGAACACTGCTGTAAAACTTGCAACAAAGGTTTTAAGAAGCCAATGCAGTGTCATAGCAATTAGACTCACAGCGTCTATCAAATTATAATTCTGGCAGCACTGAGGGCAAGAGAGCTTGTCACGCAGGGCCAGCACCTCTTCCCACCTCTCTGCACATTTTTTTGCCAGTGCAGTTTGACAGGTTATAGAAAAGGACTTTGATATGGCCAAAGCCACTCCCTTAGAAAGCTAAGACAAATATTTGCAGGTGTGTTGCATTAGCTGCCTACATCAGTTCTTCTGTCCATCTAAGAATTTGCTTTTAGTACTGTCATCAAATGAGAACAGGACACAAAAATTTGGGTGCCAGAGAGAGGAGAGATGGCCCTGTCTGCTGCAGGGGTTGGGTAGTGGGGAGGCAGCCGCAGCTCTACAGGAAATGTGGTGTATGCTCTAAGCAGCATGGATGCAGAAGTGGCCACACAAGGAGGATGGCTGCCCTGGCACTGCTTCCCAGGAGGGTCTTCAATGCCCTAGTCCTTCTCCCTGACACATCAACCCCTCCAGCAGCCTGATGAGGCCAGGATGGGGCTGCCCACCTTGTCGCTGAGGCCCAGCGATGCAGGTAATAGTGCAAAGAGTTGAAGAGCAGGAGGCAGCTGCTGTGGCAGGGAAGAAGCAGCTGGTAAGGGTGCTGGGGAATTGCCTGCAATGCCACAGCAGCTCCCCAGGATGTCTGGGCTGGTGGCATCCCTTCCCCTTTTGGACTGCCTTAGCATAATTCTGCAACTGGCTGTTTCTTTGCAGCTACATCCTAGGGAGAGTTCCAAGCACATAACAACAGAAACCAAAAAGCAAGTGCAAAGCAAATGGGAAGGAGTTAGGAGAAGTGCGAGCGCTCAGCATCTCACACCAGCAGGGAAGGGAGGGGAGCGAGGGGAGGAATTGAGAAAAGCATAACGCTGTCACAGGGAGCTGGGACACTTCTGGAAAAAATATGTTGCTCAGCATGAAGCAGGCAGGGGCTCCATGAAGGTGTACGTCAGAAGGCTTCTACTTCTGAGGAGTTTTTGACTTTAGCAACATTGTCAGGCTCAGGATTTTAAGCCACATGTGTGTAAGATCCTTGGGTAGTAGGAAACCAAACTGAAAACCATGGAAGGTTTTTCTTTGTTTGATTTTTGGTTTGTTTGGCTTGTTCAGTTTTTTGGTCATTTTTTTGTTTTGGTTTTTTTTTTTAATAAACAATAGGTTCTTTCAATTTGTCTTCTGGTTCCTGAGCTTTTAGGGCCTATTTAATTTGCATTGTAATATCTTCTTGTATAATGGTTCAAGTCTTTTAGAATCATATTTTAAAATAAAAGCTCTGATTTTCTCAGACTCAAATCATTCCAAGTAATGGCAAAATGCCAAATATTGTGATGGTAGTGATAAATTAGCAAGCTAAATTTAACAATTATTTTCTGATAAAGGACAAGTAATTAACAGATTGATTACATCAATCATTTTTATATGTGATTGACCAGGATTCTATTGTATGTTGTGCATATGTGCTCTAAGTGTCGTCTGGTAATATTGCAAACATGGCAGTATGCTATCGAGAAAACTGACTGTATTAATGTATTCCTAGTATTCTGAAATTTGGAAGTTAATCATATGCTGAAGAACAGTTACACTGACCCAGTGAATTTCTCATATGGCCTTTTTTTTTTTTAATCCACTTACTTCAGCTTGATACTCCCCATAAGAAAGAATCAGGCAGGGGTTGGAGAATTTATATACGGAAAGTTGTGTGAACTCAGCCCGTGTGTCTCACAGACCTCTGGGAAATACTGTCTCATAAGCAAGTAACCATTCTTGAATTGCTTGGAGTTTCTTTTTCCTTTTTCAGATGATACATTTTCTTTTTTTTCTTTTTTTTTTCCAAGGCAAAGCAAACCTCTTTGTCCTACTACAGGTTCTCTGCCCCAGTGCAGCCATCTGAGGATGCTGAAGAAGTTAATCAATTCCAGAATTATGTGGTGTCTTACAGGCAACCATGGGCACAGCCCATTGATTTATCAGGGATCAGAGAGCTAGAAAGGAGTAGGGGACAAATGCCGTGTGACATAATACCCGTGACCCTAACTATCAGCTTTAAGGCAGCTCTCTGGTGGTGGAGTAATGCCCCCCAGCAGATGGATACTTCTGCCTTAACACAGTTCTGGCCACAGCCTCAGATGTTCTTGGCATCATTTTTACAGATTGCGAGTGAACAAAAAAATAATGCCAGATGCCAGGGAGCAGGGAAAGAAAGAGAGAGTAGGCGAAACGCCAGTAGAGCTATCAGCATTAGTGGGACAATGACAAACTGGGGCACACAAAAATCCTTTGCTCAGGGAGAGCAAGATCTCTCCTACACCTCCCTGGGGATGAGGGAGGGCTGGTAACAGCCAAAAGAAAGGAGGCACCAGGGGACCAGGACCGTGACACACGTTTTCAGAGGGATGCCTGGGGAATAAGCAGTAAAGAGGACCAAGTGTCACACCAGGAAGTGTGACAGTCTGCCTGCCCTTCTTTAAAACTGGGCTGGCTTTAGAGGAAGTAGCTGAGTTACACTGTCTGTTTGCAAAATGAGTGAGATGAATGAACTTGGGCTGGGGTGGAAAAGGAGATTTAAATCATTTATGGTAGGATGAAAATTTTTCCTCCCAGAAATTCACAACATAGAGGTAAAACAGAGCCTAGTACTAAGAGGTGCCAGCAAAGGGGCCATCCATCCAAGCTGCAGCCCAACTGGGAGTCTTCAACATCAGTGGGAAGAATCTTTGTCTGCTGCATTTTGCTGTTGGTGGTGATGGTTGTTTCTTTAAAAATAGGGAAATTTTTATGGACTTTATTCTTCACAGACATCTTTCAGTATCACAGAGAAACATAAGCAGAATCTATTCCAGAGATATTGTAAAGCCAAGTGCTGACCCAGCTGATGCATTATATTGGATATGACTTTTGTAGTGGGATGCCATTTAGTTTTCCCTTTTTAGATAATTCTACTTCAATAAAAAATAGATCAAAAGAGACAAAAAATGCAGAAAAGTGCTGTTATTAAAATGTGGACTTTCTCTGTGAGCTCACAGGCCACGAGATATCCAGCAATCAGCATGGGAGAGTGGGGCATCTCTTTACCTTCAGAGAAATAGAAGCGGTGCCATCTCTCCCTGTTTGCTATTCACATGCTCTCCCTGCAACTTTGAGAGCTACCTGTGTAACCATGTTACAGTGTCTCTACCAATCAGCATAACAGTAACGGGGATTTTAGGGATCTGAAAACGTGACTGAAAGAAATTATCTGTAACTTGTTTGATCGTGCCGTTGTTAGGATGCATCTTTGGGCCACTGAGCTGTTTGAAACTTTGCTGACAGCAGCTGTGTTAACCAGACAATGGCAAATGTCCAATATCTTGGACATTCCTGCAGCTTCCCTGCTTCACTGCAGTTAGTTTAATTCTGACGTTGCTAGGATATAACATCTTAGAGAACATAAACCCCAGAAAACCCTCGCTGACAAGAGGATTAGAAGAGCCCATCTACCAGTGGATTATGTATATGAATGAAGAATAAAATTAAACATAAAATGCTTCATTTCTGGTTAAAATGGCGTAATTCTGCAGATGCAGAGATTAAACTGTCAGGCTGGCTTTATCTGTTGTGCACCTCCAAATGTTAATGCTCTGCTCCAGCCGTTCTCTCAAGACGCATCTCTGCAGAAAGCCAGTGGTTGTTTGGGGATCATCACAGAGATCTCCATCATCTGATTAAACATAGACAAATCCAAAGTAAATGTAAGTAGTCACCACGTGACCTAGTCACCTTCACTTCCATTTATTCAGAGGTGATAACCTCTGAGAGAGCTGTTAGAGAGTATGTAATCTCATCTTAAGATAGGTCAGAAATTCTGCCATCGGAGTCCCCATTGCTCTCCACTGGCTGGAAAGGACACGTGGGGATCCTGACTTCAATGAAGACATCTGGGGTTTATCCCATGAGCTTTTTAGAAACTGAGATTACTAGGCCCTTTGGTTGCTGCAGGTCAGGGCATGCCTCAGGGGCCAAATCAAACAGACTGGGCTTGACCCGCTTGTGCTTGCAGCTGCTCAGCTGCAGGCTGGAGCCACATCAGAGCGGTCCATCTTCCTTAGTGGGGCACTCTGCCAGCCCCTCCCAGTCCCACAGGGTGAGATGCTGCAGAAGATGTGCTTGCTCACCAGCCCCTGCCTAACAGCATCAGCAGAAGAAATACATAGAAATATATACATATATCTATCCCCCATACATATATATACAGACACAAATACACATACACATAGTCATATATAGACATATACACACGTACGTATATATAATCCCCCAACAATACAGGTCCTGTATGTACATGTGTGCAGATGTATGTAAGTATCTATGAGTATAAACTGGTCCTTTATTATTTTTTTTATTCATCAGATTTAACTATCCCTAATTTTATGATAATTGCCCCTCTAAGCATTAAATATGTCATTAGAGGAAGCCTGCCTATATCCATTGGGCCTTTTACCTTTTTCCTAATACCACCTAATTGCTCAAACATTAAAATGTTGGATTCCGCCAGCCAGTCTTGGACTTGGGAATCTGTATACAGATTGATGTGACTCAGCCAACCAGGGTCCAGTAGGACTTGAACTCATACTACTCAGTGGAGTGTAAATGCACACAGAGAGATATGCTCATACCAAAATAAATAGGATTAAACTAATGGATTGCTACACAGACTGGTCAAAACTGTCATATTTAATGCATGCAAGAGTCAAGTAAAATGCTTGTAAATCTATTAGGAATACTGTGCATATCCAAATCTTGTATTCAGCCTGAGCTTAACTCCAAGTTTTCTTTCCCAGCAAAACTGCCCATCTGTGGCACCCCAAACATTTGGAGGCAAAGTCAGAAGGTGATGAAAACTTTAGTGACAGAGGCCTGGTAACATGCTATAGATGTTTGTGCCTAAATGCTACACATCCTTGTATCTAGAACAGTGGTACTGAGCAAACCTTAGACACAGGGAGAGAAGAACTGGAAACCCATTAGATTTGGTGCCTGAGTACTAACTGAATCCCCAGCCGTTTCTCTGCTGCATCAACATTATGTGGTGTTTGATTTTGACTTGGGCCTTTGACCTAGACTTTGACTGTGATCTTTTCTTTTCCATTTACCATCTTGACCCTGACCTGATTGGGAACTCCAAGAATAACAGAATGTGCTTGATACTCACCTCTATATGTGACATATGCGCTCTACTAATTTGCTGCCACACTGATGGCCACATGCCTGTGCATGGGCTCTCTTCCATAAGACCATGCATTTGTTCCCTGTGAATGTTCAGGATATTTCCAAGTCTCTAAGATACCAGATGACACCTTTTTTTTTTAGCATGTGCACCAAAACCCCAGAATTATAGACCAGGGTCTTTTTTCTTCTGAGATTCAGTTTTATTTTCTAATTCAGGTTCTCAAACTCATTAATATTGCGAGTTTGGGAACTTACTGGTCATGCAACTCTTCACCCCTCTGCTCTTGTAAACAGATGCACCAGAAGTCTGCTTATTACTTAGAGCATTAAATGGCGTGAGAATCTCACATAGTTTGGGTTCTTTCCTTCAGCCAGTCATTTCTATAGAGCAACACTCGTCTCTTTGACAAGTCCCCTGTTCAGTTCTTCCTGAGGACCATGCACTCTTCAGGCCATCACCAGGAGATACTGGGGTGATGACAGTTTGCAGCAAAGCCCAGTAGTTTTTGGCAAACCTAAACACAAGTTGAGCTGGCCAAGCCAGAAAAACCTGGTGAGCTTCCTCACACCTAGTCCATGCACACTCATAATGTGCATCAGGCTTAGCAGCAAGGACCCATATGCAAAAGAGAGCTCAGCTTAACATATCTCTGAACCCTAGTTATTCTTGGCATGCAATGACAGGATGCTTCATAGAAAGACCATGTCTTTTCCATCACCATGAGACAGGCTGCCATAGGTGCAGCTAAGACAGCGCATTCTCAAAGCATCCATATATGCAGGGGTACACCCCGGTCCATGTTAAAGGTTTGCCAAAGTCCAAGCTTCCTCCATCAAACCAAGCTGAAGATTAGCAGAAATCCATGCCTGAGTACTACCAAGGTCTCTCTTGGGAAATAAAATAGTCTGAAGTGAGTGTGGCCCTAATGAAGATAGTTTTCCAAGATTTGCTGGACAGAGAGTTGTTTCTTATCACAGTAACCATGGTTTTCAGTCAGGACTGAACTGAAGACAGTACATGAAATCCTGGGACAAATTGTTCTCTTTCAGATAGGCCAGGCTGGAGACAAGATGTCTTGCAACACCTGAGAGCCTTCACTGTGGTTAAGGCAAATGAAAAATTGTCCAACCTGCTACTGCACAAACTGGCTTGGGGGTTGCTTATTCTCATCCATCTAGTTCTGCTCAGCACAGCCAAGGGCAGACTCATTTCAGGATCATTAGCAGATGTCCTTAGGGTGTTTGAGGCTGCTGCCTCAAGACAAAGGAAGAGATTTGCAGATCAAAGTAGAGCTTTGATCATCCAGGACATTATTTTTATGAGCTGGGCTAAAAATCCATAAATTCCACAGATTCAAGCATAATGAATAGGGCACAGAGCAATAGGTGGCACAGCCTGAGACTCAATTCTAAATTCAGAGGTGGTTTTCTCAACTTGGTGGCTGCTGGGCAGCGTGATTTATGGCTTTGCCTGTAGGAGGTAACAGTACTGTTAATAGGAAGTGACTTACTGGTTAAAGAGAAGAGCAGGGTGACTGTGTCCCATGGTCCTGCTTCCCACATCCTGGCTTTTGCTGCCAGCATTATGTTTCGGATCACAACAAACTTCAAAGGTTTATAGGAAGCTCTGTGTCTGTCTGAAGAGGTGTGAACGCAATACTGGCATAAGAGTGTTGTGTTAGTATTGGGGAGCAATGGGAATCCAGCTTATATGGATATGAAGCCAGTGGCACACACAAGGCAAGGGACTGGTCCTCAAAGGGAGAGTCCGTGTGGCCTGACTGAGTTGGGAAAAGGCCATGGGGAAAATTGTAAAAAGGCAAATAATCTTTGTTTTCCAACACTGTTTCGTGTTACAGAAGATATAATATGGGTGCACCATCTTATTTGGGTGACCTTGTTGGATGAACCAGAGCAGAAGGCACATGGGGGAATGACGTATCACTGATGGAAGAATTGATCCACGTGCTGGTGTGGAACATACATTTTCCCAAACCGCTTTCTTTTTGCCCTAAATTAATGCTGGTTTTGTCAGGGGAAATGCTTACATCATTCAGCTATACAGGCTGTGATATACCTCCCATTATCCTCCAGTGCTGCTAGCAGTTACAGACATCTCTTCATTAAACAGATACATACATATAGACACACACCTTCACGGCTTGTTTTTGCAACAATGCTGTTGCTGAGCTGACTTTGTCCTGTGGCAAGTGCTTTTTCTTGTGAATGTGGCCCATCTTTCCTGGGGTGTAAGGAGCCCAAAGAGTTTTAG
>NW_010412206.1:32845-36914 GCF_000710305.1 Buceros rhinoceros silvestris
ACCTCAGCTGGCTACAGGTATGTTCAGTGTTGGATAGAAAAGCTATTCTCTGTGTTCAGAGAAATATTAGCAAAACGAAGTGCATTGCTGTAGAAGAGTCACGAGATTTCATCAACGCACTCCAAGGTCAGTGAGTGACAAGTCAGCTTAAAGAGACATCAATGTTTTGTTCTGACCATTCAGTGGGTTCTGTAAGAGCCCATCATTCAGCATTCATAGCTTTGTCTATACATATATTTAAATCACCCTGACAGGTGCAAAGACTGGAGGCCAAACTTTCAGCCACATCTCAGTAATTGTAGATCAGTAAAAACTATATGAGTAGTCGACGAGACAGTTGTGTTTGCAGTGTAACTGGTGCTGGGAGTGACAGGGATACAGAGGTCTGACTTTCCACAGTTCTTCCACTTGAAGGCAATGAGGGATGTTGAAAAGTTTGGCAGAAATCCAGTAACTGCAAACATGGCTTGGAAAGGGTAGGAACCACTGATCCAGTTTTATGTATGTCCAGATAATTATCCACAGGAAAAATTCATGCTGAGAACAAGCTCTTTTTTAATTTTTTTAAGTGTGAGTTACTATGGAAAACAATTAAAAAAAAAAAGTGAGCAGACCAGGATTTTTTTTTCCTGACACTCTCAAAAACAATCATTGTTTTCCCTCTTCCTGCACTGCTAAATCACGTTGCAAATCTTATCACACTTCAGCTTGGTTGAACAGGTCACATGTCAACATCAAGACAAAGTCATGCTGAAAACAGCACAGCCCTTGCCTGTAGACAGACTTGTGCTCGCGGCAATGCCAACAACCCACAGCCTCTGCTAAAATATTCACAGTAGTTGCTTCCTGCCCCTGTAGCCCAAAGTACATTTCCTAAGTCAGGAAAATAATGTAAATATTCTTCTATGAATCATGGAATTGTCTTTCAAGTGGTAAAATAGAAGTAATTGGTGCTGCAAACCTCCTTTCTTGTCTCTAAACAAAATAAAAAAGAAGGATGTTTTGGTTGCTCCTACAGAGCCAATAAACGTGCTTTAGGGGTCATTAACTTCAAATCTATTCTTGTGGAAAAAAGATTAAGTGGAACACTGTACCTTATCCTGAATTCCCTGCCAAGCTTTGTTTAGAAATAGCATTTTACTGATAATGTTTTTTCACCCTATGAGAAAAACCTGCTCACGCAGGACGGAAGCTGACTGCATGCAGCGGAGAACCCAGCTGCATACCAACTGCCACCCTACACTGCACAAGCACACCAAAAAAGCCTCACTTCTCTTTTTATTTTAGGATCCAGTCCGTCAGTGGCAAGCAACTGAATGGCGGCAGCTCAGAGAGCAGCACAGCATAGGAAGTGAGCTGGTGCTCCCACCAGCCACGTGGAGGTCCCACATCAGCATCTGGTGACTTTGGGCAACCCACATCCTGCCAGAGAGGTTAACCCAATCCTTGCTGCAACCATTCTCTTCCTTTAACCCCTTCTGCCATGCAAGTGTGAGCAGAGAGCAGGGATTAGGGCTTTGCAGGAGGTTTCAGGGTCGGATGGGCTTGGTGGAAAGCAGGTGAGGGGAGCAGGGCCACAGTGGGGCAAGACATCTGGGGCCCCATTTGGGGCAGGGCTCACCAGGTGAGTGGATAAGTGCAGGTTTTTCATGGCACACAGGTGGTAACTCTTGTGAGTGAGCCGTGCTTGATATAGGATACTTCAGAGAGAAGATATTTTCCCTTTTATCATGGATATGTCTCTCAAGCATTCATTTCAAATACCCTCCAATATCCAACTAAATTACCATGAGCTTCAGGCCATCATTTACTTCATCATTATCGACAACAACCTGTTTTGAGACATTTCAACTTACCCTCTGAGTCTAATCAGTCAATGCAATTCTTCCCAGAAAAACTGAAATTACTTTAGGTCAAAGCCTTATGTTAATATGGTTTTTAACTGGTTCATTGGTGAAAAAAAATTCAGCATGGCTCTGTGCCTGAAGTAGGAATGGCATCATAAGTTCTGAGAGGTTTAAGATCATGACAGGAGCAGGATTTAGCCTATTTCCTAACACAAGACTCCTGAAACACGTTCAGGCAGCTGTGCTGCGACGCTTGGTATAGAGTAAGCCTTATGCAAATATGCCATATCCAGCATTCTGTCAGATTGAAGCCACTCAGGAGAATGTACAGTATCCTGAAAGTCAGTGGTTTTTTCAGAGAAAGTGTATTAGTCAGTCTGAGTACTGAAGTTAAAATGTGAAGGCAAGTATTTGTGTACTTGACTTGTGTATGTGGCAATTTTTTTTTTCTTCAGTAAGAAGTGTTTCAGATAAAAGCTATACATATGACTGAGGAACTACAAATTCTATCTTGTGACTCACCTCTCAATGAATGCGTGATATAATTGACTTCAGCACATGCATCATAAGGGTCATTTAATTTTAAGATTATCAAAAAAGAAAATCTTGTGGTACATTGTGAAAGAAATGTTAAAATTTTGATAATACCCGTCTGTCAACAGCATCTAAGTGATACTTCAAGAATTTAGAAGTGCAACCAGGAAATCATTATCTAACATTTAAAGAGATAAGGAAAGAATTTCTTTGTTTGTTTAAAGAGCTAGAAAATACTTTAAAAATTCTTTTAATGTAACTGTAAGGAGATAACCTTTCATCATATATATCATCTGGAAATACTTCTTGATATTCCCACGTGTTTAAAGTTAGCAAAAATGAAATCTCTCCTGCAGTTCTTTAATTTTTTGAAAAAAAAAATTCTTTGTCAATGTTGTGTAATATTATATGAGAGATTTGATCAATTAGAAGAAAATATAATTTTCTTTTCTGCTGATCTGTAACTAGAGAGGCATCTTCCAAAGTGAAACAACTGCATTATCAGAAGCTATTGATGACACTGTCAAAGTTCAAAAACTGGAACTTAGTTAACTTTTTACATTTTCAGATATTCCTTACGCAGTTTTATCACCACCTTGAAAATAATAAAGAACATGATGGGTTACTTCCCTTTCATACCTGTGCTATAATGAATTACTACGGAAAATTGTTTGACATAGAGGAAAATAAGCTGTATCCAACATCACCTCCACTGTTTTCCCAGTCGAAAAAGAAGCTCAGATTTGAGGACAACATAGAAAACTTCCATCCTACAAAAATGTATCATATCAGCTCCTGGCCGACCTTGGAACCAGTATTATCTAAGTGGCAGCCACGGCAGACTGATCTCTCTCATTAACTACTAACTAACGCACATGCTGTAGTAGTAGCAGCAGCAGCGGCTACCTCACTGTTAGCAACAACAACAAAATAATTTTGTCCATTAATAATTCCTCTTGTGGTCAGGTCTTCTTGATCTTGGTCTTCTTTCTGATTATAACCACTTCATCTGCTCTATACACTGTATTGGAGCAATACCACGTACTGTGCCTTATTCCACCCAATATTTATCCCCTAATAATTGCATATAATTGCATATAAAATATCTTTTATTATCTGAAGGCAGTGTACGGAGGGCAATCTTAGCTAGTATTTCAGGTAAGCTAAAACTTCCTTGAATGGCATGTCAAATTCGTTCTTTTACACTTGTATGGTGCTTGAAATCTTTTCAGTATGAAGACTGGAAAGAAACATAGGACCCACTGATTTTATAGGCACTGCTTAAACATGAACATATGTTGGAGTTAAAATGCATAGGGCTACAACAGGAGAGTTTGGGGGAAATGAAGTGGCCTCCAGCAAAGCCTCCAGCTCAAGGCTGTTCATTCAGAAGTCCTGCGGAAGGAGAGTGTGCTCAGTTCCTCTGTCCTTTTTTCTCAGGAGGTTATCTATCCAGGCCAGGTTTTTCATTTGCAAACCGTAGGAACTGCAGGCATACCCACTTCAGTTTTTTGGAAAGGTTTTTCCATCTCAGTTCTCCTGCAAAATACTTAACCAAGCTTTGCCCCAAACTCAGAGGGAAACACTTGCTTTCCATTGCTGGGATCATATGAGAACTTTATTCTTCCACTGACCACCTTATCTCTGCACAGCCTTTGGTGCGGCATGCTCAACACCCTGCCTGCTGA
>NW_010412206.1:37183-59205 GCF_000710305.1 Buceros rhinoceros silvestris
AGGAGAAGCATGTGCTGCTTATACAGCTCATAGTGACCCATCCAAAGCCCTGTCCGTCACAGGCCATCTTTCCTGGGTTACAGATGAAAGAAGCAGAGCATTGCAATTTACCAGGCAATGTCTCTAGCAGACAGCCTCACCCACGGTTTCTGTTTCACAGGTTTCATGCCATACTGCCTCAGGATAATATGGCAGAAGGAACTTGGGTGGTTATTTTTGTACGACCAGTTTTCATCGGGGGGGACCGCCACCTTGTAATATGACTCCAACAGCAAAGCCACAGAGATATAAATATATTTCTATATATTTAAAAGTATATAACTGAGCGTTAAGCTCTGCCAAGGCTCAGTGGATGCACAAAGCAGAGGAATGAAATCTGATGTGGTCTCTTGTTGGATGGATGCATGTCCGGGATGTCCACAGCTGTTCAGCCTCCCTGAGAGATGCCAAGGTGTGCTCTGCTCTCTACAAACACAGCTGTGAACAAGTGCCACTGGCCAGATGTGTGGGCTTCAGCCAGATGTGTTCCCTCTCTGGAGAGGAGGTTTGGCAGACCCTCAGGATGGAGATATGAGCCACTTCGCAGCCACAGGTGATAGAGCTGAAAGGGGAAGGAGGAATGGGTCCATTCTGCAAAGAAACTAGGCACCTGCCTAGGACAGACAAATTAGATGAAAGTGCTCCCAGAGCTGCAGTGTGGCTTGGCTCTCTGCCAGCCACATAGATTTCCTCTGAAAAATCAGCAGGGACATTTTTGATTAATCAGTAACTCAGATTTTCATGCAAGGCTTGCTGACCAAGCAGTGTGCTGCCTCCCTGGGACCATAGCTGAGGGATTTGCCTCATGGAGGCTGTCTAGGACCATGGAGCAGCTAGGAGCAGCCCTGGCTTTGGGCTAGATCTGTTATGTCCGGAACCAAAGCAGCAGTAGAAAGAAAATGCTGGATTATACATAACTAGACCATAGGAGAGAAGCCACAAACCTGTGCTGCCGGAAGGAAAAAGAAAGTGGCAATAAGAATGGAAAGCAATTTCTTATTGCAGGGACTCTCTCATTAGAGTGATGGTCTTCTCTTAAATGGTATGAGAAAGAGGAATCTGTCTGCTTTCAACTGCCCTGAATGGCTCTGCAGACGAATGATCTCACCAGGTCATTTTTATGATGAGATGATGATCTGTGGTCTGTCCTCAAGGTACACTTATGCATTCGTGTTTCCTTCAGCAGAGTTGTGACTACATAAACTGAGGGCTGAAATCAGCCCATCTGAGGTGAGTCAAAGCAGAATAACCCTGTTCTACCTTTGGGCATGATGTTAAACAGATCTGTCATCCGGATGTTTATGCTGGTGACATACAAGAAAAATATTTCTCCAAAACGTGGCTAATGCCTGCCTCCATATTTATAAATGCCCTTTGGCTCAGGCAGGTTAAACGCTTAGAGTCCAAACCTAATAAAAGCCCACATCTCACTGACATAATAATAAAAAACCCACATCACATCCCTTTCCATTTATAATCATGTTATTTCTTGCTGTAACTCTGTTGTATCAGGATGTGGTCTTTCTTGTATTTTTTCTGTTTTGCTTATGATGTGATCTACACATAACCAGGGTGCTGTGAAAATCAAAGGAGATGTAAATCATTCCAACGCTGGCATGCCTGCCTTAGTATCACAAGCTACCAGTAAAACACCTGAGAAACAATGAGAAATTAAAGTGCACAGGAAATCCAGTTTCTATGAGGATCTTAAATCAACGAGGATGCTGATGACACCTTTCACAGCCTTTTCCATGGTTGTGGATGTTGATGTGGACCTTGAAGACCTACTATCTTGCTTGCTTGTGATTGATTGTGCATCAGTGCTGGTATAATTAGCAATGTACACAACATACACAAGTAGAAAGAAATGCACCTTTTGTAAAGTATGAGCACCCCTAGGTAAAATGATTTTACAGTCAGTCATGTTACTCAGTTTTATATTTCAGTCCAGTGAAAGGGCTGGAGTAGCTTCAGTGAAAGCTATTTGAACAGATAACAATTACCCTACTGTAAATACGGAAATACTGGATTTCGTGCACTGAAGTGGTTGGAGCTCCAGAAGCTGCTGCTATTGTAAAATACAGTGGGAAACATGTAGAGCACTTACGAGGTGTCCTTGCTTAGTTCAGCTAGCCTGGTCTTTGGTTATACGTTAGGCTGCCATATAAAACATGCATACTGACTTGGTTTCAGAGTTGTCCTGCCTTCTGTACAGTCTCTTGCAGCAGTTCCCAGAGTGTACGTTACTTGGAGTGGTGGGGGATGCACTGCTCATTCTGGCAGAGGCACCTTCCTCAGAAGAAAGGGAACACAGTTTCCCAGGGGAGACTCCACCATCTGGCTGGGCTCAACTGAGCCAAAAGGGCCGGTGCTGCTCTTCCTTCCCTATTCACTCACATACTCATGAGCTTACATGCAACAACATGGTGCCCACATACACCACACACACAATGCCTACACAGACCACACAAACCACACGCTCCTGTCCCATCCCTGCTCTAGCTCTGCCTCTCATCTCAAGTTCAAACACTTTAGCTCCCCAGCACAGCAGGTAACTAAGCTGGAAGGAAACAGGAAAACCCAACAAAAAGCAGGAATCACTCTGGAAACAGCTTTTCTGGACTTCCACCATCCCAGGTATCTAGGACAATTAAGTACATTTATATGGGTATAAGATACAGCTATCTCATGCAGCACCCTATCAGGCTCAAGCTCAGGGAAGGCATTTTCAAGAGCATTGCCAGGAATCAGAATAAGATGTTGATGGAGGAGCCCGAGTGCTTCATGATCTCCACCTGGCTCCAACATGCATCATTGTCCTCCCATCTGAGAGAAACCCAAAAGAGGTTTTTAAGTGCATTGAGGTGCATAGATATGTTGAATATTCTCAGAAAAAGATTCAACCCAGGCTCTCTTATTTCAGTTAGCAAAGGAAAAGGACTGTTTTCTTTTGTTTTCAGAATGAAGAAGAGACTCGTGCAGGGATCACCTGGAGAGATCTTCCTGATTATAAATAAACTGTATAAACACGACTGCCAGAAAGACTGCTCTCCACTGAGAAGACCCCCAAACATGATTTATATCTAAGATTTATCTTTGTCAAGCCACATGTTATGTATATTATGTGTGTGTGTGTGTGTGTGTGTTGCCTCCTGTCAGCCAGGGAGTGCAAATATAATACGCTTCTGACATCATCCTTATTGTGTTTCTCCACTTGCTAAGATTATTTGAAGTGATTTAAGCAGATTTATAATTTCCTTTATTTTTTTTTTTTTATAGCCCTCATAATTTGTAACCTGTTAAGCTTCTTGGTACTGTGTGCAAAGGAATGTGCTCTGGCCTTTTCTTCACTGTGCTGTCTAAGGTGGTTCTACCACAGTGGTGAGAGCAGTATCCTGATTTTGGAAGACACCTGCACAGGGTAGGGTCATGCTGCAGCACCACCCAAAGAAACACCACAGATGTGCAGGAAGAGGCATTATAGCAATACCCACAGAAAACACAGGTTATTAACACCTAGCAGAAATGACATTTAAGACAACTGTGACCATTTCTTCTGAATGACATGGTGTTCTTTGGACTGGTTTGTGTTTCATATTCCCAGACCTGTGACTGTGCAACTGGAGCTGCCCATGCTCCAAACTCTCTTGGATTAAAATGCACGACACACATAAAATACAAACCCTCCTTGTCACCACAGTGTGTCAGGATATCTCAAAAGCTGCCTTCAACCAGAGTGACGTTCACTAGCTACTAAAATCATCTAGGGACTTCTTGCTTCCCAGAATAGGAACCTTTTTTACAGTTTAGTGCTAATTTACCTTCTACCTGCTGGGCCAAACCAAGCACAGTAATGATCATAGCAGGATCAGTTCAAGAGAAAACAACCTCTCTGCTCCTACATAGTAGGAGTATTGTCCTACTACATAGTATTGTCCTAAGTGTATGTTCTACACACACATATCAGGTGTTTTGTTCACAGCATCACACTTCAGTTCAGCTGCTTATTCCCCATGGCTCCTAGTGTATTTTTAGTTGGACATTTTCCTATGGACTCCTTGCTCTGGGATTGCTGGAGCTTGGCCTCTGCATGAGCGTGGAGGTCAGGGGCTGGTGAGAATCCTTTTCTATCTCTGCAGACAAGCAATAGAGCAGGGTTCATCTGTTGGGTCCTCTGGGAAATGGCCTGTCTATGAAACCACAACAAGATGATGGATTACTGCAATTTGAGTCACCTCCCAGCTGTATGGTTTGTGTAGCCTTGTCACTGTAGCTGCAAAAAAGCAACATTCCTCTTGTAGGCATTGCTCGATACCACTACAAATAAAATTCCTCACCTTTCTGCCCTGTAACATCCTCCTTCCATACTGTTTTTCTGAAGGGCAGCAATTCTTTTTGTATCTCAGAAAGGTAACCAAAGTACTGCATATTCTTCCTGGTTCAAATTCTGCACGAAGGAAAGCAGAGGACTTCAGCTGATGCTCCACACCTGAGCTCTGGAGAATTACCAGGAACTTCAAATTTAAATCAAGCAAGTTAGAAATTCAAGCTGTTGAATATAATCCAATGTGATATATCAAGATGACATTTAGTACACAAATAATAGATTATGGTAGTTGAAAAACCCACAAAACATAAGTGATGAAAAAATCTGCTTCATTGTGCTTCTTGACTGAAAATCCGGTATGTTGAGATATGATTATTTCATTAGAGCTGGTTGGGAACATTTCAGTGAAGGTCTTGCTTTTGTTTTATTTTAAAAATCAAAAAACGTCTAACATTTTCATGAAAACTTTCTGAACTTTGAGTCAGGAAGACCTTTATTTCTGGAAAGGTCCTTTTTTTAGCAAAAACCAAGAAAGAGCTTCCACTGTAAGATAACTCACAGATCTGTAGGTTAAAAACCACAGAAGATCCCTTGTTTGAATCCATTTTAAACTTTATATTTGAAATCCCGGAAAGTGTTTTAGGTGTCATAAACGACAAACAATTCACACTTTAGACTTCACTTCAAGACCCCAGTGAAGAGGCATCCATCTCTTTTCTTCGTGTCTTGTTGCAACTGTGAGAGACCCTCCTGTAAAAATCCCTGCCCCATTTTTAAACTTTATTTGTAGGTTTAAATTAGTTAAATTACAGCCATTTGTTTCTGTTGAGTCTTTCCCTCCTAAGGAGTCCTGCACTTTCTCTCAATCAAGGTACTTATGCAGTGCAATGCTCTCATCTCTTTATTTTATTTCTGAGATGTTAAAAAAATACTAAGTCTTCTGTTTGCCTTATTTCAGGTATTTTTTCAGTTCTTTAAAATTTCTCCAGCTCTTCTCTCTGAAGCTTTTAAAAGTCTTTTTCAAATGAACCATGTGAATCGAATGCCAGACTGGTTTACTGGGGCCCTCAGCTCTTGGCCCCACATGCTCCTAACTAGCTGACTCTGTCCCTGGCGATGGTCTGTACTCTTTGTTCTTGCTTGGATGTCCTTTCATGTGACTGGGCCAAAGCAAATCAAAGACTACAATAAGATTTTTCAACAAAATTGTTATTAATATGTATTACAGCAGTGCCTGGAATTGCCAGTTGAGATGGAGACTGTATGTGCTGTCTAGCTAGGTATTGTCTCTGTCCTGAAGTGGGGACAATTTCTGGGTAAAGTCTGCCACATTTCCCTGGAGTATCTTGTTGCTTAAAATCACTAGGTCCATTGAATTCAGTGGCACCAAACACGCAATAAAGTACTATTTCTCATGAATGACACCAGCAGCAAACAGACAAACCGATTCTAAGTTTAGAATTATTCTGTTCCCTGAATGTGTGATGTTTCTTGAATTCATTGTGAAAGACAAGGTGAAGGAGAAATAACACAAAAAAAATCTGTAGGGCTGCTTGCAAATCCTTTGTGAGAATCCTATTTCTTCTATGAGGGAACTAAGAGACATTTTAAAACTAGAATTTTGGCATGCCAATTCTTAAACTAATAAATGAGGATGTATTGTATGTCCATATGCATTTGTGTCTAGTGAGACTTCAAAGGATTCAGTAGCTAATGCATAAATTAACTGTTTAAAAACTTGACTGGAAGACTAAAAAATCAGAATGGGACCTGGATATTCTGTTTCAGCTTAACAAAACTCCTTATTAATAAATTGTGGCTCTTACTGCGGTCATATCAAGGCACAGCAGCTTGCTGATCCATCAAAGCCTTTAGAGTTTAATTGATGGCAACAAATTGCTGCATATAAGTCTTTCCGATCAGGTAGTAAATTGCATTTGAAACTATATCCTGTGCTTGAGCATGAATAAACTACGATTTTTTTCTCATCAGTGATACATCTTCCTCAACAGAGCAAGCCCTCAGTCCATGGATCTAGGTTGGCCTTCCGAGCACTTCTGATCTGCTTCAGAAATGTGGATGGAAGCACATGCGCTGTGGAGCTAACTTGCAAAATGGAAGAAAGATCACGGAGCATCCCAGGTAACTGTCTAGTGGGCAGTTCCATTGTCTCCACATTATGTCTCATTCGAAATGGGTAGATAATGCTGATGATAAATGAGCCATTAATTTACTCTCATTTTCAGAAGCAGTTTAGGGTTTCTGTAAACATTGCAGAACTCCAAACTTATTAACGCAGAGCTTTCTAAAATTAATTTTTACATGACTGTTAAATATAGATAGAATAACAAATACAGAAGAATAGGGTTTGTCTGGTTTAAGACACTGGCACATTAAATCTTCCTCTTACAGACTTGCTCAGCTGCAGATGAGGTTGGAACATCCAGATTTCTTAGCCTAAAAAAATCCAGTGGCTTTGTGTTTTTTCTTTTTTGATTCATAAAAAGCCTCAATTATGACAGAGATTTTTTGGAACCTCAAGTAGAGATCAGCTTGATCCTTTATCAGATGAAATGGACTCCTGTGTCACTGTGTACTTTGGGGATTAATTCAGAGAAGACAGAAGACAAGGATGCGAGAACCACAACGGCCAGCAGGAGCTCTGTTCTTCAGTGCTCCAACACCTTTCCTATAGGAGACTGGGCCTTGGAGAAGAAAGTACAACCCTGAATTCGGAGCCAAATCTCTTTCCAACAGGAGCAGAGCCAGAGGTTTCAGACTCACATCTCCCAAACAACCTGTGGGAAGACCCTGCTTTGCCCTGTGAAGCTGTCCTACTTCACAGCAGGCTAAAACCTTGAAGGAGGCAGTAACAGAGGGCATACAAGAACAAGTGTAGCTGGAGTCTGAGAATTAGGGGACTTGTACAGCAGGGAAGAAAAATAATTTAACCCCTACTTCAGGGGCCATTTATGCAGATGAATGTAAAACAGGTAAGCTGCCTGTGGAACAAGGACTGGCATGAAAGTACCACTCTTCATTCAGGCATGAGCTCTGATGGGGCTGGGGGAATGAAGATTCCTGAAGGGAGGTCGCTTTGGCACTGCTGGGCAGAATGAGGTCTCTCTGCGAGGCTGGTGGACAGTCAGTCATAATTTCAGCGTGACTGCAATAGCAACAAGGCTGAGGCCAGTGATTTTGAAGAGTTTTAGCATGAAAGCTGCCGTGCAGAGTCAAACCACTATGCAATAAGTTATCACTTTAACCCATTAACTCTCCATTATAGGCTAAGAATGGTTCTTAATTACTAAGGGTGACTTTGGAGAGTGGCTTAACTACATGATTCTTACTAAAATGAATTAAAAGTTTATTGTTGCATCCTAGACTTTGCCTAATATCTTAATTTCACCCTCAGAGCTGTGTCTGTGAGCAGCAAAGTCAGATGAGCTCCATTTAAGGAAAAATGTGTTTAGCATCAGCATTAAGGATTTAGTACACATAGCTTGATCCCCTCTTTATTTGTAATTCCCTGTTCGGTCATTTCCCTTCTAAACTGTGAGAGCATCATGTAGTGCTCTGAAATGGCCAGGCTGAGGGATAACATGTGATGCAATTACAGCAGAGCTGATTTTTCTGAAGTTAAGGAATGTGAACACAAGTCTTCCTGGGCCTGTTCAGTTTTTAAAATTGTGTCAAGCTTGTAACAGAAGGGACAAACAGGGATTTACAGCTTTTTTCTCCTCCCTTGGGCTTCCTCCAGCATTACCAGTGCCCAAGCTACAATCTCAGCTCTCCAATGACTTGTGTTCAGCTGCAGGGAGCTGCCTCAACCCTGCCCCCCTGCAGCCCCGCAACAGCTGAGAATAAAAAGAATGCAGAGGCTCAGGTCACCTTTCTCTCACACACACCCCCACCCTTCAAAATACTCCTCTTCCAGAAGGGAAAGCAATGGCTGTCCTGGTAGTGCTGCACCGTTCAGCAAGTCTCCTCAAATTCAGAATAATCTAGGCTGTGGGGGGAGAGTTTAAAGATATCAGTGCAGAGCAGACAGTTGACCCCTTAAACATGGAGGATCTTGGTCTGGAAAGCCATCTCTGTCACTGGGGAAACCAGTTAAAAAAATTGCTTCTCTCTTCATTTCAGCCCCTTCCTTCCCACACATGCTGCAGTGCGTGCTCCCCTCAGTTGTGCCAAGGCAGCTGCTTTGGGGACTGTGCTGCGAACAGGATCAGTTCAATGATCTTGGTTTAAAAATAAACCTTTTCTTTATTGTTCTTTAGCTTGAATCATGTCAGTAATTCACTCTCCAGTCCAGCCACACAAGCTGTTGCATTGCTCAATGGAGGGGGCAGAGAGACATGGTGTTGGGAAAAGAAATCGTGGCTGAGGAACTGTTTCATGGAAATACAGCCCTGTTCTCCTATTAATTAGATACCTGTAGGATGATCTGGATATCCCAACACATATGGGGCTCCTTGGTCATTAATACTGAGCTGTACACTGCTTGGCCAGGCAGCAGTACAAATTTATGCTCATGGACACACTATCGCACGTTTGCTGAATTTGTGAGATAATGCACCATGGACTGTGTCATCTCTACATATTTATGCTGATACTATTATGGGAAGCAAAGCAAAACCCTTCCCCATGTAAAGACTGCAAGGACAAAGTTACCTTATCCACACTCGCACTTGTGTGGAATTAAATTCAATTCAAGCAGAATTAAGCACCTAAATCGAGCCCATATTTTGAAAAAAGATGCCTAGCATTTTTGAAGGAGACCCCACTGGAAGACCCACGGCTATTTGGCACTGGTGGCTTCTATTTTGGTGCATCTATAAGCGGGCAGGAGCCCGAGGAGGACCATATGATAACAAGCTTGAACTAAAGAAGTGCATATTTAGCTGTTAGTCCTAATGTTACCAGTTCTCAGCTGTCACGCACCCCTGGGTGATTTATCTGGTTCAAGGATTAACTGCACGTGACTGCATGCATCGACAGCTCACGCACAGTTAGTTTTACGGGATTACATGCACAATGATGCCTGCAAATGCAGCCCTTCTTGGATCTGGAAGACATACAACTGCTTTACTGAACTGTAAAGCTGAGCTGATAAACCATGTTGCACGGAGGATGGCTCTGTGAGAAATGAGCTTGAGCATCTTGACACAATGCTGTGGAGAGAGTGCTCAGTCAAGCTCATAAACCCCAGTGCATTGCACGAACCCATTGCTCCTGCTTTCTCCAGCTTCTACACAATCAGAAACTTCCTGCTGCTTAGCTTGAGCTGTGAAAACCAGGCCAAATGCACCTCAGTTTAGATTTCTCACTCAGCTCCACATTTCCACAGGTGTCAGCTGAACCATCCAATGGTTAGTCAATACAAGGACACATGAACATGTAAATAAACGTACTATGTGCACACATTCACCATCCCATGGAAGCACAGCATGGCTTTGGATTTCTCAGCAGTAGAAGCAGGTGTAGCTCAAGGCCATGAAGTGAAACTGAGGAATGAAAAATTTACATTAAATAAGAACAGCAAAAAGTGCTGGATTATGCACTCTTGCATGAGAAATACCCTGCACTTCTTATATTCAGCAAAGATTGGATTAAATAGTCAAATGCAGCATAGTGAACAGTTCTCCATGGGTCAGGCGGGAGCAGAGAGTAACTCTACTGGTCTTTACCCCTGTCTGCTTTCTGTGAATCTGAGAATGATTAATGGATTTATTTCCCACAGAATATGTAAAAAAAAAAAAAGGAAAAAGGTGCCTTTTTTCCAGTTACAACATAACTGAGCTTGTCAAATACTTTATTTAACTCAGCTAACTCTGTTTATATGAACAAGGCAACGAAGATTAACCAGAGGATGGCCATTTTCTGATTTGCCTAAAAACATCACTGTAGCCACTGCCTTTGCACCTGAGTCTGAGCCAAGGCAAATTTACAAGCTGGATCTACAGCACGGTCTGCTCCACACATAGTTTTTATACTGATTTTAACTGTTTTGACTCAAGGTATGGCTTACCCTGAGGAAATTAAACCACACTGCACTGGGGCAGTTGTTTAAACTGTATTTCTACTGGAACTTGTGTCTACCTTAAGGCGGTTGGGTTATTTTCACCACAGTCCCATCCAACCCAAGCAAGGGGCTAAGATGTTGTGTGTAAGCAGTCCTTAAACCATTACTGATGTGAAGCCAAACTTTATCTGCCTTTTCTCTGTCATCCCTGTGAACATCAGCAGATATCTCTGGGCACCACATTTGAGCAGGAAGGGAACTTGTTGAAATGGATGTTTACTCTTCAACTAGTCAGACAACACCCTCAGCCACCACCTGCATCTCTCTCTCGTTATCCTGCTCTTTTTTGTAATAGGAAAATCTTCCTCAAAGAGACACAAGGGCTTAGATACTTACACTTGCAGAAAGGGGATGTGGTAAGTGTTTCCTACCAGCTATTCTTTTCCTTTGGGTCCTCTGCACACATGAGTATTCTAGATATTTCTTCAGAGGTACCTGTTACCCTACATTAACAGTAAAAGGGAGGCTGTAAGTCTAAATAAGGAGTTCTGGATCTCCCTGCTAGGGAAGCCTCTAGCTTAATGCAGGATCAGATTTGGAAGACCTGAATCCTGCTTCTTGGGTTTGTCCTTGTAACTCCCCATAAGACAGGGAAATACTCTCCTTACTTTACTATTTTTTTTTTAATTGCACCATTCTCAGCTCAGAAATGCATTTATCTGCTATATACTTATAGATGTTCTCCTTTACTCCATCTGAATTCCACTTGAACTTCTATTCTCCTGAAATTCAGTATTGATAAGGCTGATGAGGTAGTTTAACATATTTGTGACTGAAAGAAAACTTCTATGCATTTTAGTAATATAAACAGTCTAAGTTTGGAGGGAGTAACATTTTCTGTGAACATCCCAGTTTCATATGTGAATGGAAGCTTTAACTGAGAACGGGCAATGATGCCAGCAAGCTGTGCCAGGGCAGGTGAGGTAAAAAAACCAGATGACTTCATTTCTCTCCTACCTGCCAGTGATATCAGCACAATGGATCGTTATTCCTCGGCTTACTCATGGGCCTTTGTATACTAACCCTTGCAGTATCAGACTATATTAGTACTGAATCTTGATCTTTGTACCTCCTTCTCTGACGTGGAAAAAGGCAATTAGCTGGCCTTTAAAAAGTACAGGTATTATGAGTCTCCCTGTTCTTATCTTGCAGATGGCAGATTCAGAAGCTTCTGAAGACAAGTGGCTTCGTTCAGGGCTTTGTGCATAGTGAAATAAACTGGCATGAGACAAGGGGGTCTAAGTACAGTGCTGGCTGGCAAAACTGAAGTTAGGCAAGCTTATTCCTCTTTCTCATTGATCAGAAAAGTTCTCCACGATAGTTTAAACAGACCTGAGTGTTTTGGCCCACCTCAGGAGGAGGACAGGCTGGTTTGCAGGACATGAAGAAGCATCGCCATCCCTGGCAGTTCCATACATTTCCCTTACCAGGGTTTCCTGTGAGAGGGAAGGACCTGCCTCAGAACGCTGGAGCTGGTGGAGACAGATATTTATTCGGAGAGCTTTGAGGGACTGAAGCTCTTCACCGGAGTGCATTCAAGTGAACCCCGCTCCGGCTGCCCGGGCAGAGGGACCCGGCGCGGCCGCGGTATGGGCGGGCTCTGCCTCCCTCTGCTGGGCGCTCTCCCTTCCGCCAGCCGAATTTGTGGTGTATAGTAACTACGTCGTGGTCTTTAGTGCGAGTATCGGCTGGACCTGCTAAAGCTTTTAGGTTGCCTTCTCCACCCATCCAATGCGGGGAAGGCGGTGGTTACGCTCCGGTTGTGCGTCTTTCTGGGTGATTTAACCGGATGTCTGGAAAACGCAATGCAAATCTACGCAATTCTAACACATGCAGTGATGCCATAAGCAGCTGAGAACACTATGAGCTGGTTTTTTCAACGGCACAGGTCTCTACACTGCCTCTGATTCTTCTGTAACCAGCTGTGGTGTAAATCTAATGCAGAACTGCAGTCTCGAGCATCCCACCCAACACAGGTTCATCCAGCCACAGGTGGCTATATAAAACCAACACAAGTACCAGCAGGATCTTAATTCCAGTAGTGGCCCTGGGGAAAATTTATATCCAATTTCCAACATCCAAAATTTATATCCAATGTCCATTTTTGAAAAAGCAAAGAACAATGTTTTTGATCAAAACAAAAGGTGTCCTCCTAAAATACAAGATATGAAATGTGGTGCAGCAAATAAAATACTATGAAGTACCGGAGAGCAGTATTTGCAGACTTGAAAGATTTTGGTGTTATTTAATAACCTACAAACAAGATGTCTGTATGAGGATGTTTCCCCTTTCTTAACCTCGAAACTCTAATTTTGGGAAGCCTGTGCACAGACATGACATGGGACCGGATCCCACAGCCATGTGCTCTCAGCCACACACCCACCAAAGCAAGCAGACACATGGTTAAATAAAAAGCCGCTGTTCTGTGATGTCTTAAATCTGTCTTATCTGAGGCTACCATGGTCACCTCCCTCTTTTCCTTCCCTCCCTTCCCAGAAGCTGGCATCTCTCCCCCAGCTGAGGATATCAGCTGTGATTAGACATGGCCCTGGAACAGCTTTTAGACATAGTGAATAATACACTACTACCACGTCCCCTGCCTTCCAACAACAGACTGAAGTTATTTCAGCCAGCCTGTTAAACTGGGGAACATAGCAGTGGTCTTATATATTACACACAGTAATCTTAGCTTTAGCATGAAATAGCTGTTTTTTCAGGAGCTAGAAACTGTTTTACTTGCTAGTACTGAAATATATCGGAACGCACTGGGAGCTACCTGCTGGGTCTCCAAAAATAAACACCATCTCCTCATCAAGACCACACAAAAATCTAAGAAACAGCTCTGTGATGTTTTGACAGTGGTTTTGTACAATTTGGCTTCATGCTTTTTTTACATGGACAGTCTAATGATTTCACAAAAATCCCATGGACATTGGGCATCTGCACCTACAACCAACTTACCTGCAACTAGGGGTAAAGTGTTGAACACCACTCCCTTCATATGCTTTCTGATTAAGTTAGTGCTTTCCCTAAATAAAATCAGAAACACTTGTGTCACGAACCGATAAAAGTCCGGTCTAGAGTGTTGCTATCATTCTAGCAGAAATTAGAACTGTGAAAAATATGCTACTCTCTCTGGGAAGCTTAGCAGCCGAAACCCAGCTGCAACACTATCGTGTGGGAAATTATATCTCTAACTAGCTCCTGTTTGATTAACACTAACCAATCAGAAACTGCGAGTGAACTAACTCCTGTATCCAATCACAGTGCCTTAAGAGATGCACACTGTCTGTGTGACAAGGAACATATCCAATCACTGTGTAACCAGTTACGTGAGCAAGAATCCACTGTCTATAAATAGAGAAGTATTGTAAACAATAAACGGGTCTCACTACACACCACATTGGCGTTCAGGTGATTTGTTCCACTCCAGCTCGCGAGCTTGCTGCCACACGTGAGAGGTGCGAGTTCTTGGCCACAGAATTAAGACACAGCAGTGTCAAACGCATGTTTGCTCTTTATTTCATTGATTTGTCCCCCTCAAGCTCGCGAGCTTGCTGCCACACGTGAGAGGTGCGAGTTCTTGGCCACAGAATTAAGACACAGCAGTGTCAAACGCATGTTTGCTCTTTATTTCATTCCCATACAAAAGGGTAATGAGGGACAGGGAACGAAAGTCCATCTTACAGAGTGGGTGGGGTAGACGTCCCAACATGGATCAGTGCGGCAACCCCTTTTGTAGTCCTTTGCATCAGCCCCTCCTTCTTGACCTTTTGGGGGTCTTCACGGGTCCTTCCATCATAGGAAAACAGGTGCTTTCCACCTGTGGTTTCACACCTCTGAAGACTCAGACACAGGCAGAGTTGTTCATGGTTACTGCATCCTACCTGTCTGTCTTCATGGTGGTGACTGTTACCTCTACTATCAATGTGCTGCAAATGCAAAGCTCGCTTGCTCCCTGCAAAGCCGTGCAGTTATCTGAGGCATGTTGTTACCTAATGTCCAGCAAGACAGTGCCCACAAAATCCTTTTGCATCCCCCAGAATTGGCCTCCACTGTCCAGTCACTTGGTGGTGCTGGCATGCTTGGTACTGTCCAGGGTCCGAGCTCATGCACAGGGTCTGACTTCGTTCCAGGGGAGGTGTACAAGAACAGGATAACTGTCTCACAGTTATTGACACTTTTAGCTTTAAATGGAGACGTTCCTGGTAAAATGAGACGTTTGTGGTTCATCGATGCTCTGTTCAGTTCTTTCCAGCTTCTAGTGTTTGGGTTTTTTTTTTTTCCAGTCTCTGACAACTGGCATACCTTCTATTCTCAGGATCCAGAGCACTTCATTACCCAGATTGATTAGATCACCTAGGTCAATTGACCTGTAGGAAGTGGGTCTTGTCAAAAACAGACCAGAGAGCATTCTGGAGAATTCACTACCCTTTTTCAGGAAAAGCAGTAATTGGAAATCCTATTTTAAATAGCTATCTAGCTCCTTTTAATGTTCAAAAATTAATTCCTCCTTTCACTGCTACAAATGCCTAAACCACCTTAATTATCAACTTCTTAAATCTAGCTCACTGTTTCTCAGCTATTAACACACACCTCACAGCTTCTAAACAATGCCGAGAACTGATGGGGCGACTTTGCACTCACCTCCACAAGGAGAAGCAGCCCACATTGCCAGCAGTGCCTTAGTTATTAATTATTCTGAGTAATTTCCTTCATTCAGGGTCTCAGCTGATAAAGCAATGCATTCAGTATTGCAGGATGGCTTTTGTTGCCATGGAGCCTATGAGGCTTTGTCTTGGCCTTAGGTGACAACTGACGAGGTTGCAGAGGGGATCAGGGAAGACATCAGGTCTCCTAGTGGCCTGAGGTAGCTCTCCTGGAACCACAAGAGTTGTTCTTTTTCCACAGGGCACCAGGTAGGAGTGAGGAGCATGAGTAGGAGTGAGGGTAGGAGTGAGGAGCTCAGGCAGGGCAGCCATGAGGTTGGTTTCTTTTATCTCAATATACCTCAACTTCATTCCCTGAAATACTGGTCTGCTGTGACTGGTTCACTGCTGCAGAACTACCAAAATAGCAGGAAGCCTTGGCCAAGAGCAGGGTTACCAAACCACCCCACAACGCCAGCCTCAGCAGTGCTCTGCAGAATGCTCATTTTATTCAGAATGGTAAAATTTATAACCCCGGGCTCAGATCCCATACAGTAGATAGGCTTTTTTGTATGCTCCCATATGTCATTAGCTTTTGTAAAATGAAATCAAAATGTCAAGCAAAGGGAAGAAAGAAAACAAATATAAATCATTTAAATGGAGAATAGAAAATTAATAGGAAAAAAAATAGACAAAAGAGGATGTCACAAACACTGTATGCCTGAAGCAAAAGAACAAACTCTGCATTTACTTCTGGTATTCAAAAAGAGAAAAAAAAATCCACTGATTTCAGAGAGCAGGATCATACCTTGGCTTGATGCCTGTGAGACTGCAAGAAAGGATATTTCTCTTTTCTGTCTGAAATGAACCCTCCATACTGAAAATTCACTACTTCTTATGTGGGAGTCTGTGGTTTCTGAATTGTACTCCAGGGATGTTTGGTGACCTATGAAATCCTCCCATGTTTCTAACACTACAGCAATGCCTGTCTCCTCAAGCAGCACAGCAATCTGCCAGGGCTTTATTCAGCTTCAAGGACTTCAATGGTCACTGAAGTCATAATAAAACCCAGTAGCTTCTCTCTTCACAGCTAAGTCAAGTCTTTAGGTTCTTTTATGAATATTAAGATCTCTGCATTCAAACTAGATCACTAATTTTGTTTGAGGAGTTTGTGGACTATTTTAGCCTTGAAAGGTAACTAAGAAAAGCAAGGGTATGGACAGCAGGCTCCCATCCACCACATAAATTTACTCCTCCTTTGAAAAAAGTGTAGGATGCCTGCACATCACAACAGTCAAAAGGACTGCAGACATAATCGGGAAGAAAAAGAAAACAAAACAAAATTGGAATGAGACAGAGAGTGAAAGATGTATGAGAAAAGACAGCTGTCCTAACGGTACGGCGTTATAAAGAAGACAGAATAGTAGAATATGCCCAGACAGGTCCTGTAACTGGATTTCACCAGATTCGTTGTGGAATGCTGGATCCTTCTTTGTCAGATTAATACTCCCTCAGGTAATCAAGGATGTCTGTTGTCTTTCCTCTGATCAGTCATCAACACAGCAGAAGCCAAGGCTTCCCTGTCAGAGGATTTCTTGGCAAAAGTACTTCATGCTGCATATGGTTCAAAGCAAGGGCTGGCTCCCAGTATCCCCTCCCTTGTGTGAATGCTGTGACAGATAAGCTACAGACTGAACTTGTTGGGTTTTTCAATGAATTTTTGTTTCACTTCATTTAAAAGGAGACCAAGCACATGCAGGTCAGAGCAACCCAAACTTTGATGCTGAAGGCACTCCAGTCCAAGCTAAGTGCAGTTGTGAGAGACTTCTCACAAGGAAGGACTGTACCCACAACCTTCTCAGCAAGAACATGGCCTCTTTCAGAGAGCCTAGCTCTTTACTTCCCTGCCACTGAAAGATAGTATTTTCTACATTTCCCATGGTGGGGTGGAAGCAAAGCAAAACTGAATTATTAACATTTATGATTTTGACAAAAAAGGTAGGACTATTGCTTTTGTTTTTTCAGCTGTTCAGATCGGCAGCCAAATGAAAATACGACTTTTTAAAATAGTCCTACCCAGCTGTCAATTAGCTGTGAATTTTTAGATTCAAAGGTTTTCAGTTATTGTGGTTAATGTACTCAGTAGGTGTTGCAGTATATTTCTAAGAGCTGATAAGAGACTGCAAATGCAAAACATTGCCTGTTTTCTCTCCAACTAATGCCAGTCCTTCTAACGGTCCAGGAAACTTGCCCCTCCCTATCTAAACCTATCCACTCCCAGTTTAAAACCATTGCCCCTTGCCCTGTCACTACAGAGGCTAGTGAAAAGTGGCTCTCTCTTTCTTATAAGCCCTTTTCATACATTGAAAGGCTGCAATAAGGTCTCCCTGGAGCCTTCTGTTCTCCAGGCCTCTTCCAAAATTCTGAGCTTCTTAGTAGCTGCTAACAGCTCATTCCAGAGAATATACTGTTAAGTTTCAAATAAAAGTACGTCTTGCATAAAGAGGTGGTGTCCCCTCCCTCCCGAGTAAATAGCTTTTGGATAGGTTTAGATTGGACATAATGAAGAAATTTTTTACAATGATGTTGCTGAGACACTGGAACAGATTGCCCAGAGAAGTTATGGATGCCCTGTCATTGGAATTGTTCAAGGACGGGTTGGATGAGGCTTTGAGCAACATGATCTAATGAAATCTGGGGGTTTGGATCTTTAAAGGTCACTTCCAACCTCAACCGTTTTGTTTATTCTGTGATTCTACAAAATCTTACTGGTAGCCCAAGCTCCAACATAATTCACACACTCTAAATGTTACATGCTCTGAAAATAACACAACCTCAAGCCATTCTTCACAAAGCCTTCTTCCCTATTTAGCGGTGTTGCCTTGCAGCACTACAATCCCTACAGGTCTAGCTTTCCCACTGAACCCATACATGCGTCAAACTGGTGTAACTAAGGAGAGGAGTGGGCTGCAAGACATATTTGGTATGAAATTTCCCCCTGGAAAGCTATCAGCTTCACCTTATCCATTTTTATTTGAAAGTGTTCCCCAGCCCCTGCAAGATGAAACTCATTGCAACCTTGACTGCTGTTTGACCTTGTGAAATGAAGAGCTGATTTGGTTTGGCTTTTGGCCATTTGCTCAGATCTTATTCATGAGAGTTTGGATCTATTTAAGTTCTGTTTCCAGCAAGCTGCAGAGTCAGAATACACTCTGTACTTGGGTGCACACAGTGAAGCTCAGTGACAAGTCTGTACTTGCAAACAACTTCAAACCCAAACATACCTGGCAACCTGGGCACACCTGGTATTTTACTCTTCCAACTTCTGCCACACACCACCCACTGTGGATTTACAAATTGGTGTCTAATTGACAATGAACTCAGTAGACACCTGCATTCACTTTTCTGTGTTGTGAAAGAAACTACCTTTCTCAAAACCAGTTGCCCTACATCTTAGAGGCACTTCAGATTTTATCTGGACTAAAGGATTTTGCCAGCTGAAGTCCTGCTAGCACAGGTTTCTGCTGGTGGTTTTGAAAAAACTGCCCCGAAAGGTACCTTGAAGCTTGGAGAGTGGAAGGAGATACTGCAGTGATATCTAGCAATACGACCATGTAAAAACATGGGCTGAAAATACACACTAGGGTGGGCTAGTCCAAAGCTTTATTACTCTAATTCTTAAATTTAGTTTGTTCCAGGTCATATGTAAACAGTTCTGTAATTTTTAGGGTCTGAAATAGGTGGTGTGTGCTAGGATTTGGTTTTACTGATATAAGCTGTATGCACAATAAGATTTTTTTTTTTCAATTTAACTATACCCATCTAATATTTCAGCAAAATTTTTCAGCTACAGACCTGACCTGAAAACCAGCTGGTTTTAATATCCTGGAAAAGTCCTGTAGCCTCATGCAATGATATTAGAAACAGCTGATATTCTCGTTTATGCAGTGAAAGAAAAATAAAATAATTTGATGTGTTACTATGTGTCGTAGTAGCTAATATGCTATCTCAATACTATTAAATTGAATTTATGACATTCCTTGTCATTCTTTTCCCTTCAATAGAAAAGTCAACTAATTTGTTAGTTAAGTTGCCCTGATTTCATGGAAATGTTTTTGTTTTGACAGATAATCTTCTTTTTGAAAATCAGTTTTTGAAAGAAAATAATACATATGGAAAATCACTCTGACCTGCTCAAATTAGCAACAAAATGGTATTGCTATTTAAGGGAAGATGATATACACATCTAAGGAAGGGAAGCAGAAGGCGGCTGCTCCTAAATACTTATCCACTGACATTTAGCTCTGAATTTTAGAGAAACTGTCAGTGATACATAAAAAAAAGTGATATACCTTTTACAGGGCATGTGACAATTTTGAGTTACAGCTCAGCTCTCCAGTGGATTTACTAGGGTTAAACAAGAGTAAATACTGAGGCAACAGATACAAGCTATGTCTTGGGAGAAGTGGTTAAACAGTAAATGCTCGGGCACTGGGTTGCTTATGCAACAGTGTGACTGCTGCCTGCTATATATTACTACATCCTCTTTTTCCAGAGCACTTGAACTGGGTTTGCATCATGCTACCTCACGTCTGCATGCTCTCAGGATTTACTTTGGCATCTGAGCCCTGCAAAGACAGTCACCATCTGTGAAGTACCACAAAATCTCATCTCGTCCTGAAAGCGAAAAGAGGGACTGATAAGGTCAAAAGCCATGCAGGGCCAGACCTCTCCAGTGGCCATTCCTAATGGTAAGGAGTTGAAAAATACTGTGCAGCTCGTCCTGCAGGCATGGCTGGAGCTTCAGTAACAGGTATGCAGCACTTGAGAGAACTCCCTAGCAAGATTTTCTCATTCATTTAAGTTAATTCATGGCCTTGGAGGACATGGTTGCGCAGACATTGTTTGAATGGCAATCGCACCTTACAAAGCTCCCGTTCCCCTTGCAAATTCTCATGCTTGTGTTATCCCTTTAACCAAGGCAAATCATGTGTGTGTGCAGCCACGTGGTAATCTGCTCTGGCTGGAAAGCAATGGATTTTTTTCTGGATCCTTCCAGGCTGTCTCTGCTCCACTGCTTGGTTCACCACCTAGCTGTGCAAGCTGCTGCAAGGGTGGTTCAGGGAGAAGATAGGAAGAAGCAGTCATAAATGGAGAGGCGAAAATTGAGCTGGTAAAGAAGTTTAGGCAGTGCTACCACCAAGTGTGAAACCAGGTTCTGATGCCTTGTGTGTTGCAATGAAATGAAGGGAGCCACAACAGCATGCAGACAAGCGCTGCCTTACAAACCTCTGGCACAGACTCAACCACGTGCAGGACACTTTAAGGCCAAATCCCTCACGTAGCTGTTACAGAAATCCTTGGGCCACAGAAAGAAAAGTGGAAAGACATCAGAGCTCTAACTAAATTCAGTGGAGTCAGCATATAAGTGACTTGAGGAAAGGAAGTTCTCATGATGTAAAGGAGAGACAGCATAAAGCCTGCAGCTCACACACGTCTTGCCATTAGGTTTATCCAATGCATGACAAGACAGGCCAACCTAATTTATACTTTCTCATTTAGTAAAATGTATTCATTCCTTAAAGGCTGGAGCTAGGACCCAAATTTAGAAGTCTACTGTGTAGATTTCTGATCTTTTTTAGCTGTTTCCTCTTAGAAGTAACTGAATTGCATCCTAGATGATGAGCACCAGCCTGGCTGAGGACAACCAGCTCAGAAGTGGGGATGGAGGTGTTCGGTGAAATGTGTGGCAGCTCATCTGGGAGAAGAGGTCAATGTGCATGATCCCCATTTCAGTGCTGTGTGGCGAGCAACAGCTACTGGTGTGACAGGATGCAAGTTGAAAAAGGGTGAGTGAACAGTCTCCCCAAAACAACCTGCAAGAATGTTTGCCCCTAAGCAGGTCACGCTAAAGAGGAAAATAACAATGACAAAGTTTGCTTAAGAGATGGCCATCAGCTGTAAATAGTAACCAGGAAATTACCAAGAGACTTCTGGGGGGGAGAAAAAAAAAGGGGAGTCAGCTTCAAAAGCAGTCTAAACAAAGCATACAAGTTCATGGTAAGGGAAAAGAAACCTGGCCTGATGAAGTGAGACTTCCCCCTCATCAGCATGGGGTACATGAGTCATGGGTGTCTGTAGTCCTGTGCATGTAGAAGGGGTTTGAAATTTGGGGGATTATGCATAGAAGGGTGTTAATGCATGTGTAGGTGTTTGTTAACATAGTGGATTGTCTGTTGTATTGCTGATGCTGATCCAGTGTGTGTAGCACACTGATCATCAGATGATTATGTGACATTAATAAATCAATGACCAATTATTAATGAATCCCTGTGATTGAATCCACATGGGTAGAACAGTTTTTCCCTGTGATGGGAACTAGCAAATTCTACTGTTCTCCCACTGGCAAAAATACAGACTGGAGTGGAAGTAAGGCTGCGAACCCCTAAATGTGTATTCATACAGTTCCTCCCTAAGACAACCCTTTCTGGAATTCTAAATTCCTTGCTAATTCTGGATTTTGATTCTTCTCCTGCTCCAGCAGTATTTCATTGTCATTCAAGGCAGACAGCAGCACATTCATTAGCCTAGATCATATAAATATGTCTATGTGGGAAGAATTAAGCTCCATAACAATGCTGATAATCCTTTCCTACTTCATTCCACCACCCCTTCATATTTGGAGAAATACAGCTAGACCTGTTTGCATGTCCGATGAATTTCTCCACGTAGTAAAGTATCAGTTGCAGATGTGAAGTTTACTAAATTTGTTTCATGCCAAAAACTGGCTTTCTCCATGATTACAAAATTCAGTGATGGTCACAAGGCTGTTTTTCCATCTCTAGTTAGAACTACAAAGTTTCATCATATTCCTGACAGGGTTTGTTTGATTTTTTTTTTTTTAAACCAGCACTTCACTGTG
>NW_010412206.1:59318-65530 GCF_000710305.1 Buceros rhinoceros silvestris
AAGTAGCACAGTATTTCAGTGTGTGTGTGTGTGTGTGCACATTTCATCTATGTTTAGAATGGAAAACCTTTCATAAACACCTGGTAATTTAAAACAACAAGCACTTTGGGTTTAGACTGTTTTCTCATTCAACGGTACCAGATTTGTGCTACAGCATCACCTAAGAGTATAAACTTCATCCTTATGAAGTGTGAGCACACAATACCACTTCTGTCATGTTAGAGCGTAGGAGAAGGTGTTTATGGTAGTGTTGTGGTCCCTGGGGGCTGGCAGATGATGTCTGATCCACTGCAAAATCTACTTGGACAAAATTGCCTCTACAAAAAACATATTTAACTTCAGCTGGCACTATGCGTTCGTAACACTTTGTGTCAAGTATTGATCCCGTGCTTTGTGCTTTAGAACCCAGTTTCTCATTTTGTGAAACCACAGCTTTGGATGGAATTCAGGCTCCATGAATTGGGCCACCACCCTTGATGAGATGAAATGCTTCTTGTATTCATGGAAGCCAGCCTGTTCTTCACCACTGCATCATCTGCTCTAATAAAAGATATTTCCTCTCACTGTAGGCACTGCCTCTCGTTTAAGCACTCAGCAGTTCAAAAGTTTGCCTCTCCGAAAAAGCATCTTGATGGTTCTGTGTTGTCTATCACCAGAATAGTGCACGAGCAGAGTAAGAACATATGAATAAGAATAAGAATGTAAGAATATATGAATAAGACGACAGGAAAAATTCTCTGGGAAGGAGCCTTTGAGTGGATTGCTCCCACTGGGTTTGCCTGGGTGGACAGTTGAGCTTCTGTACACACAGTTTCCCGGGGACTCTGTGTGCGCGAACACCATCCCAAAATGAGCCTTTTGGCTCTGCCTGCAACAAACACCACAGCAGTTCATAAGTCAGTCTAATTGAACAAATGCAAGACTGTCCTGGAGATGAAGTTCAACTGCTTTTGCAATATTTGTTTAGTTAAACAATTTAGTGTGGCAAATACTGAAAAACAGAAGTTAATAAAATAACGTCAGCACGCAGCTTGGTTCATGTTACAGCTGAAATGACAGGGTATGTCTAAATAGCAGAACTCCCATTTAAAAATGGAAGGCAGAAGTAAGTGAATGACTAGTCATCTGTTTCAAAGATGCCGAACTTCGAACATCTGCATTCCCATCAACTTTGTTAACTACAATGAAACATACCAACTGTAATTATTTTACCATCTACTATTGAAGACACAATCCTCAGAGGAAAAACGAATCTTTTTGTTGAACTGGTACATATTTTGTGTACTCTTTCACGTAGATAATGACCTAGAGGCTTGATGACAGAGGCAACAGCAAGTATTTTGAAACAACCAAAAATATTTTGCATACAATGACACTTTTCTTGCTTCTGCTGCCCAATCATTCAGCAGTGTTTTTAAAATTATTATCATGCTTCCATATATAATATTTCTTTCACAACAAACAGTAGATCTCACCAGGACTTATCTTAGAAACTGGTCTTTTAAGCAGTGGCCCTGCAGGTTAGGAAATGGCATGAAAAGACACTAGAGAATGCTCTTCCAGCGTTCTGGAAGCTTTTGAAGGTCTGCCTCTGACAACTGGACATCTCTCAGCAGTGTCTCTAGTATTTTGCAGGGTAAGAGATCCTGTGAAAATACTCAGTTCTTCCAGTATGTTACCTGGGAACTGCTTCTCGCCGAAGAGCTGAAGCGTCACTTCCTCATCACACAGCTCCGCAGTGCGTCAGCTACAGAGTTCAGATGTCAGAAGTCAAACTTCTGATTCTGGGAATAAAACATTCAGTTGGGTGCTGAACACTTTTGTTCTGTTTAAATGAAGGAAGGAGAGACCTTAATGTAAACTGAGTGCACCAACTTCACATTTTAATTTCACTCACATAATTTTCCTAAATGCCCCAGCAAGGACTGGAGGAGAAGAAGCTGTGTCTATCAAGCTCACTTCAATGCAAGTCACTTTAATGACTTGCAGAGACTAATCCTGCTTGCTCCTTTACTTTCTCTATGTGCAGCTATGGTTCTCAGCAGTTTTATTTTGGGTGCCTTCCTACATTACTTACTGCAGGTGAAATAATTTGATTTACTGCTGAAGTTTTGACAGAAGAACAAATTCTTTCCTAATAGGAAGTTATTCCACATCTGTGATGGGCAAAATGAAAAAAGAAAAACCATCTTTTTACAAGTGACTGGTTTAGTGATATAGCTGTAGCTCCTCGATCCATTTTATTTTGTGACAGAGCTGGTTTAACAAGAAACCAGCCCCATATTTTGCCCCCATCTGCTTTTTTTTCTCACATACACATACACACACTTCCTCATCTGTATCCATCTTGTGGAGCTGTGCTGTACATTGGATTGCCAGATAATGAAATTTAATAATAAGCTATAACACCTCTTTATTTTTTTTCCTTTTAATGTATAGTCTGAATCACAGTGGCACGGGCAACTGATGGAGCAATAAACTGCAGGATAGATGTGAGAACACATAGCTAGGAGACAAGATACCTGGCAGCAAGGACAAGGACTTCTTAATCTAGTTTTGCCATCTGAGAAAATATAGTACAGTCCATTGTAACAGTATCTGTTCTTTCTCTGTCACACATTCATGCCAAGAAACTCCACCACCATCATCCTCATCACCAAGTAGTGTGTGAGCTCAACACTTTACCCTGCATAAAGAGGACCTAACGCAGTTGAGAGTTCTTAATTGTTTCGATTTCCTGTATCTTTAACCTCCGGTGTGATTCACCCTTCTCCTTTTTTCTACTTAACCCATGTTTCCCCTCACGCTTCACTTAGAAATGGCTATGCAAATCACATTTCTAAATTATTGGTTTTTTTTTTTTCTTCTCATAAGGAAGAGTTGCATCCTGAGCTACGCAACAGTTTAAAAGCAGAAGTTACTTAAATATGCATACACATATGCTATTTTACTGACTTTAAAGACACCGTATAATCCTTGCCTTAGCAGTTGTATTGGTACACAGTTTACTATTAAAAACATCCAAGTGATGCTTTTTCAACGGTTTCTGATGTTCAGTTCATAGCTACAAGGATTAGCCTTTTCCCCATCTGCCTTGCAATGGACAACACTGCAAAGCCTTTGCAGCCTGATTTTAATGGGAAACTTCAAGATCTTTTCATTTTTCTCTCCTTGACCTACTGAGTCCAGCTCTATACCTCCTGAGATCAGTTTCACTCTGTCCTTTTCTCTGCTCCATGATTTCCACTGGTTAAAAGGATGTGTGGATACACATTTGATTCTGTCTTCTAATGACAATCATTTCACTCACTACAGGGTCTTTAAAGGGGACTTAATCTCATCTAAAGCACGAATGTGTGTTAATCATGGCAGCTGCATAGTACCAGTAACGCACAGAGTTCCTGAACAGGAATGGCTAAGGTACCTTCAGTCTCCTTGCCCTTCCAATTTCTGTGGCTGAGTCACTCATAAAACAGCTGTCAAACTACTGGGATTAAATGACAGTGTCACGAAATTATGGGTTTTGGCTGTATTAGCACTGACTATGTATTTATAAAGAAATACCACCAGAACAAAGCAGGATGTGCATTGATCTGATGGAGGCATACCACTGTAAGGTCTACCAAGAAACCAAGGCTGTGGTAGTTCACTCAGGAGCTGGGTGAAAAGCTGCGGTCCTCTGCCAGGGTACCAGCATCCTCAGACGTGTTTTCTATTTTGACTGGATGTAAATCACCATGTCTGGAATTCTTTAGAGGGTCCGCTGACCACCGATTTCCTGGATGTATGTTTGGTTTGGTATTTTGGTTTTACATCCAGTTATTTTTATACTTCCTTCTTTTAGCATACTGCTGATATTTTTAACGTTAAGCCTATTCCAGGTAGCTCCTTCCTGGAGAATTGGAATAATAATTTCTTAAGAAAGGTAGAATTCAGTCATTCTGTAACATTAGCCCTAAAACTGTAACAAAAAAACCCCAAACAACCAAACGAACAAAAAAGCTTTTGGGGCTTCTCTGCAGAGGTCTCCTACATAACTACCAAAGTGGATATACTTCAGTTATGTGATTAAAAATACTCCTCCCCCTGATTTAAAAAGTCAGCCTGTTTCTTTTAGGCAGTTGGATGCAAACATTACCAAGTCAGCACTCTCTTGGGTGCCTGTCAGGAACAATGCACTGAATGCCTTTAAATGAATGGTATGACAGACACCAGAGACGCCTGCTCTCAGTTCTCCCCAGTGCACCTTTTGTAGCTCAAAGAACTCACCGTGGTACATGTCTTGGCTGCTACTCAAGTTTCCAAGATATCCGCTTCCTTGCCCAAAATGTAGAAAGTAAGAAGATTCCTCTATAGAAGCCCATTGATGTGAGCTCTTAATCCACTGTCTCTGCTCCTAACATCATTCTTCTGTTTTTGACATTTTGCTGATGCTTTTTATTTGGGCGTATACACTAGACAAAATAGCATGTTTTTTTCCTCTTCCTAAACCAATGCGGGTCATTCTGGTACTAGGGCAAGATGCCAGTTTGGTGCGCTCTGGTCTTGTTGAGTTTCCACCTTACCAACTTTAAAAACAGCATGGCACTTCCTTCCCCTTTTTCCTTGTGATTCTGCATATGTCCACTTTCCTAACACTTCTATTGGTGACATCTGCAAAAAGTAGAGAGGCTTTTAATCACACCCCAAAGCAAAATATCTGACACAATACAAGGGTTCCTGACAATACACATGCACATAAAGCAAGCAGCATGGAGAGAAAAAAAAGCACCAAATGGTTATAAAAATCTTTGAAATGCTACCACACTCTTCTTGTGCAGTACTGCTTTCCTATTTAGTAAAAATACTAAAGAATTTGTAAGAATTTTGGAAAACTTTATGAGAATGAAGGACAAATTCCCTAGCTGATTTTTGCCAGACTTGAGTAAGAATCCAGCAGAACTATGAATAAATCTATAGCCTTTGCCACCTTACTGCTTGTTCTTCCCCACCAGAACATGTAAGTTTCTCAAAACTGACTCCATTTTTTTCACATAGCCATGTGAAATTACCAATTTATAGCTGGGAATTTTAAACACACACCGTGGGATAAGATCCAGACCAAGTTCAGACAACTGTGCAGCCTGGCCAGCAGTGACTCTCAAGTTTCCACAGCCCAAAGCCACTACCCTATTTACTGTTCTTAAAAAGGGGGGCAATAACCCCAGAGTGCCTAAAAGCCATGTTTTCAATTGCAGATCTGGTTTGCGTTCTGGTTACTGCTTCTACTTATTTCTGCATGGTACCATCTGGATTCCACCTCCTTTCTACTTCCTCATGGTTTGCAATTTCCTAAGTTCCTGCACATGCTTTTTGCATTTTATGGGCAATCAGCAATTTTGTAGCTCTGCAAATACAGCTCAGCATTCCTTCACTTTATTTTTAGCCCAAAGAACTGCAGTTTCCTAGCTTGGAGCCCCCTAAGGCAACTGACTCAGAGACCAGCCTGGTAGATGACTCAATCCCTTTCTAAAGCTAAGTGATAATGGATCTTTGTAATTTCTAATATGCCAGTTGGCTGCAAATCCTCAAATACAGCTTATCCCTGAGGTGTGTCTGCATGTGTTGCCTGCAGGCCTCAGCATCCCCCATCCACCCTGATTGAGAAAACACCCTCCATTCATTCCCGATTGACTTATCTTGGTTTTGCTTGGTTTTAAAATAGGACAGAATAGAATATTTCAGTTGGAAGATCAGCTAGTCCAACTGCCTGACCAACTGAGAGCTGACCGAAGGTTAAAGCATGTTATTAAGGCCATTGTCGAAATGTCTCTTAAACGCTGACAGGCTTGGGGCATCAACCACCTCTCCAGGAAGCCTGTTCCAGGGTTGGACCACCCTCTCGGTGAGGAAATGCTTCCCAATGTCCACTTTAAACCTCCCCTTGCACAGCTTTGAGCCATTCCCACATCTCCTCTCACTGGATACCAGGGAAAAGAAATGAGAACCATCCTCTCCACTTCTCCACAGGAATCTGTAGAGAGCAACGAGCTCGCCTCTCAGCCTCCTTTTCTCCAAAGCAGGCAGACCCAAAGGCCAGAGCCGCCCCTCACAGGTGGTTTTTGTTGTTGTTTGTATTGGTTTTGATGGGTTTTGTTTTCTTCAAGTCATGCCGCGGCACCGAGGGCCGACCTTCAGTTACCAGAGAGCCCGGCGTCTGCCCGCCGGCCGGC
>NW_010412207.1:0-6570 GCF_000710305.1 Buceros rhinoceros silvestris
GGAGAGCTTGGGGCCAGAAGTGCTGCCTCCAGCCCTGGGGTGTCCAGCCCAAAGCCATCTGCTGCTGCACACCCGTTGTTCCAAGGTGGAAACAGGTCTGAGGGGACTCTGTTCATTGTCCTGTCTTCGAGTTGGACAATCATCTTTCTGGAGGGGCTTTTTGAGCCACTTGAATTATGGCCAGAAGCAGGTTGTTATCATTGTCCCAAGGCTGAAGGGTAAGAGTTGCATGGCTCCCTCCAAGCTGGCTGCAAGGTTAGAGAAAGGGGGGATATTTTCAAAGTGGATCATCCAGGAAAGGGGAAAAGAGGGGCAGAAAGAGGGGAGCTGCTCTAAAACCCCCCCAGGAGACCGAGCCCTGTGTGCCTGCTCTGCTCCCCTGGCAGCCTCAGCACACTGACATGCTTCATCTGCACCGTAAAATGGTGAAATTTCCATCTCTGGCAAGGGAGGAAGAGAGATGGCCCCCAAATCTGTAAAGAGTCACAGAGCAAACAATCAAAAAGTCATTGTAAATCCAATCACACGACACCCTACACTTCAGAAATGTTTAGGCATCCTCCTAAAGCCTTTCCCTGCCAGGGTAATGAATCTCCGAGTAATTCACACAGCACCTGTCAATGAGACAATTTTCACCTTGCAATGAGGTTTTTAGAATGTTTCGGTCAATGGGATTTTCTGGGGGAAGAGGGGAAGGGAGCGTGCGGCGGGGGCAGAGGCTGGTGATGAGCCCGGGGTGAGCGATGGGCTCCTGGCAAGTCAGCATCAGCCTGGGCTGTGAAGGATGTGTCCTGCCTCCCCAGAAAAGCCTTCGTCCCTCTGCCACCAAGAAGGGCTGCTCTTGTATTTCGGTGAGGGGAAAGCGATTTTTGCAAGAAAAAAATGGTGTTGCAGAAGAGGGAACGTGGGGAGGCAATGGCAGGTCTGGAGAGGAGAGGACTAGTGACGTCCCTGCACAGGCTGCGGGTCCCCTGTCCCACGGCAATGCTGACGCAGGGGTTCCATGTCCCCAACGCCTCCTCGCTTTCTGCGAGTCCTCCCAACCCGCCTCCTCCTGAGGGAGGATGTGCCCAAACAGACGCCTTGGCAAAACAACCTGTGTTTGAAGATGGGAAAGCACAGAGGGGCAGAGATTAGAGGAAAGTAAATAGTTCTCGCTGCGTGCCTGGGGCTGGCTCAGCGACAATGCCTCCAGTGCCACCGAGCCCCGCAGCAGTTCGCCAGGAGCATCCCGCTCTCAGCATGCGCTGGGGCTCCGCGAGAATCCAGAATTTCCTACAGATCCTACCTGGGCTCAGGCACTTGGTTGTCCCTTTAAAACACCCTTAAAACTTTTTCCCCAAAGTGTCAGGCACAAACCACTCGTGCTGGAAGAGGAGGGTGTTAAATAAGCAAGTCCTGCCCATACTCACCAAAGATGCCGGAGTTATTAAGGCATGTGCATAAAAATGGCACTTCATTAGGAGCCCAATAATACCTCGGCCATATGGTGTTATATTTACCACCCGCACTCAAAGCACAGCCCTCGTCAGCTCTGAAAGCTTCTAGCTAAGGAGGTGGAGGTGATAATGGATTTTCAAAGAGACAATTATTTGCTGGCTCTGCCGTGATGCATAGATCAATGGCAGATGTTTCTGCTGTATCCTGACCCATTTCTGATCCTGGAAACCAGCACGTTAGGGCTTGCAAAGCCAGTTTGGGATTTGTCCCTGCCTGCAGCTCTGGAAGCAACAGGAGCCATTTCCTAGTCTTAGGGACAGAGGGATTGTGGTGGCGTTGCTGGGGCTGGTCCAAGCTGATGGGCTCACTGGGAATGGGGCATGAGGGGGATTCTGGGGATTCTGGCTCCCTCCGGCAACAGGGTTGGGGCTGTGGGAAATCCCATTCCAGCGCTCCCACAGTGGTAAACACAGCCTGCTCTGGGCAGACAGGTCCAGCTCGACCTGACACAGAGGAAACACATCAGTTCCCTTTGCTGATTATAACTAATCCAGGCCTATTTCAGGGCTGTTATGGGCAAGTCTTCCCTGGCTTCACTGTGGATCAACCTTTAGATAAGGACTCTGGCTGAATAAATTTCTGATTACAGCGGGCACGGGGGAGCTGCACTGTCCGGAGGTTCTGAGGGATGGGTACAGATCAAGACAGGGGCAGGGAAAGGGTCTGATGCTCTCCATGGGAGGGGAGGCAGGGGCTGGGGTGGGCCAGAGGAGCAGTGTGGAGCTGTGGAGACCTTGCCGTGCAGCTCAGCCCCAGGGTACAGGGGTCCCTCCCCAGCACAGCCCAAAGCCACTGTCATGCCTCTGGAGAAGCATAACATCTTGGGCAGAGTTTTTAAATGTCTCCTGGCTGTGTCCCGCTTGGATGCTCTTTAAATCTCCATCCAGCTGAGGAGTGTCGCAGCACATCTCCGCCAGCTGTAAGAGAAGAGATTTACAATAAAACCATTAGCAGGAAGAGCAGACAAGGTGGGATCCACTGGTCACCTTTGGCTGCTGAACGAGGGAGCACGACTCATGAATTTGACAAATACTCCCCCAGACCGTGCTCAGATCCACCTGATGCTCAGATGAGCAGCTCATGCTTCTGCTGGGGGAGGACAGTGGCTGAGAGGTCACTGCTCTGAGGAGCAATCACAGGAGAGGCTCAATTCTGGGGTCAGGGCTGTTCCCCAGATGAGGATGGATGAAGCAGTGATGCACCCCAAGCCCCCTGCAGGCATCTCAGTGGGTGCATCACCCTCTCCTTCCCATGCCAGCTGCATGACAGAGCTGGGGCTGTGCTCCCCCGAGATGCTCACAGCCCTGACAGCCTGCAGCTCCCAACCACAGAGCCTGAAGGGTGTGCAGCCGTCTTCATGCATCCCTGCAAGGTGAACCCTTGGCAGGCAGCTGGGGAAAGGGGTCCCTTAGGGGTTCTGGGTGATAAATCCCTCCATGGGTGCTCCAGCCGCAGCACCTGGTGCTAGGTCAGCAGCTCCCAGATGTCTCCCAGTGCCTGCAGCCCATGGGGTTGGGTGTCCCTGCATCACCCTCAAACCCTTGCAGGAAGCCTTGTCTGGGTGAGTAATTCTTCAGCATCCTACTGTGGTGCCTTGGGGGATTATGATAGTTTAGACAAGCAGATGCCTTCCTAGATCAGCCTCCTGCTAAATTAGCATTAGCTTTTTACAGCACCGGCAAGCTGCCGGCTGCTCAGAAGCCCCATTCCCAGAGCACATTGTTCTGCTGGGCTTTAAAAATGACTTTGCAGTGTAATAAATGGCCTGCATCAGCTACAAGAACAAATGTTTTAGGTTTCAAGACCCCAGAGGTGCTGTGTTTTATGCTAAGCGGGGTAGGATGGCTGCGAAGAGCAAAGTGCTTCCCAGTGATGTTGCTGACCTGCCTGGGTGCTGCTCAGCGAGGCAAAGCCTGGACATGGCGGTGGATTTCACTAGCCCTCCTCTGACAGTGAATCTGGGAGATGTATTCACCCCATTTTGCAGAGAATAATGAGAGGCAGAGGGTGGAGGCAGAGGCCAGCTGCACAGAGCTCTACGCCTTGTCAAAGCCCCCGGTGAAGCATGGCCGGGGTTGCACAGGGCACCTCTGGCAGCTGGAGGCAGGGGCAAGTTTGAAGTCCTTGGTGTTAACAAAAGAGGTTCTGGGTGCCTTGCAAAGCACAGAGTCCCAGGACACAGCCCCAAGACCCCCGCGGGGCCAGTCGGGTCCCAGGGGAGCCTTTCCACTGTACCCACTTGGGTGCTGTCACCCCACATGTGTCTGTGCTCCCCCAAACCGCTGGACTCCCACCACATGTCACCACTGGGGCCAAGGAGGATTTGATTTCCAGTGCCGAGGAGCACTTATCTTGTATGGGCTGGTGAATAATTTATAGTTTGCTCATGAGGAAAAGCAATGGGGAATGTGGAGGGGAAGAGGAGAATAAATATATATTTATAAAAAAAAGGGGAAAGCTAAGAAAAATAATAATAATGCCCAAACCTATCCTGTAAACTGTTCCTTTGATCTAATTCAGAATAAATTATACATAATGGAGCTGGTTGGTTTTGCTTGCCGACAGCATGAATAAAAAAACAGAAAGCAAGAAAGGACGCCAAACCATTTGGGCTAATAACAATGTGCTCAGTGTATATGCTTCGCCTGGTATTATTTTGCAGCAGCTAACACAGATTTTCATGTGAAAGAAACCCATTTTTATACTGCAGGATGATGGTAATGCTCCAGGATGGCTGGAGCATTTGAGGAGAATCTTTTTCTTTCTCATGCATGGCCAAGAGATCGCCCAGTATCTTCCACTAAAGGATCTAGAGGTCACCAGGTCTTTCAAGACAACACTTTGCTGCGGGTCTGAGGGCAGCTTTGATGCAACAAACCCCAAACTTTTTGATTTACAAAGCAGATCCACAGGAAGGTTTTGAGAACTTCAGATTATTTTCCCAACACTTTTGCCCTCCCTCCTCTTCCTCTTCCCTCCACCCTTCTTCCCCCTCCCATGGAAAGGAAGTATTGAATGAGGCAACTTAGCAGAGCTGATCTTTCACGCAGAGCTTAGCCTATTGCTCCGGGATGCAGATTCATCAAGGAACACAGTCCATAAACAATTCCCACCCAGCTCAGGAGCCAGTTCGCTTTCAAAGGCTAATGGAAAATCACTACCGTTAGGAAGTCAGGCTGCAGCTCGCACTGGCTTTCTCAGGCGAGAAGGGTATTGACCAAATAGCCAATACTCCGAAAATAAAAATATTCCCCCAGGGTTGGTTTCAGCATCCAATTAAAAATCCTGGCGAGACTAAAAGCCCTTTTAAAGCTGCAATTACAGAGCCGGGGACTGAGGCAGCTGAGGTGGGGACAGCCAGGGTCAGCTGCTGGCCAAAAATGCCTCCTCGAATTTAACCCTTAGTCACGAAATGAGAGAGAGCTAGAGAGAGATCCCCAGTGGCGAACGGCGATTGGTCAGCTTGGGAAGAGGAGAAGGGCTCTGAAGGTTTGTGTTTCATCAGCATCCTCAGCTCAGGAGGCTGCAGCCTCCACACTGAGGCTGATGCTGAGGTTGGCTCAGCCCTCGTGGCCATCACTTCCCCAGCTGGGCCACGGTTTTCCTTCTGGATTGCCTACTCTGGGAGCAGGGAGAGTCTCCATCGCAACCAGCCCCCTGCGCTGGATGGCTGCTGCCTGCAAAGGGGCCGCACTGGTGAGCCAGCAGCTCCCTCCCTGCACCATGAGCTCACCACTGGCTTGCTGCGAGCTCACCACTGGTCACCTTTCAGAAAACCCACACAGGAAGCTCATGACAACACCGAGGGTGAATTTAATATTTGGCACCTGAGATTCTGCTGCACGTCAACACGCAGTTACATCTCTACACAGCGAAGGGGCTGCTTCACAGCTCTCTCAGCTGTGACCCTTTTTTTTCACCATTTGAAATGTTTGTTTGTTTATTTCTTCACAGTTCTTTTAAAATTCACCTTGAGGGAATTCACTTTACTCCCTCCATTCCAGCTCAAGCCAGGATGCTGCAGCAATGGCAGCAGAGTCCCTGCGCCCTCCCAGCATCCAGAGCATCCCCAGGCCAGCGGGGCTTGCGCAGCCCTGGGAATGTGCTAAATGCGTGGTAGCTTCTCCCTAAAGGTGCTCAACCATGCAGGAGGAGAAGAAGCATTTGTAATGATTCCTAATTCTTCTCCCTAATTACTCGGGCGAGGAGCCAAAGGGGTCTGAGCTATTCTCATCATCTTATAGGTGGGCCTCCAGCTTTGTGGGGGGGTGTAGGAAGTCAGGACCTGTGGAAAAGGAACGATGCAGGGTCAAGCTTTGGTTTGTTGCTGTCAAGCTTTGGGAGGGCACCCACCAGTCTCACAGGTGCGTGGAAAAGACGAGCACAAAGCAGTGCCGAAAGCCTTTTCAGGTCTCAGCAGGGCTGAGTTGTGCTCCAGGAGGATGCGACTGGTTGTTTATCAAACTAAAGCACTGGGCCATGGCTTGGACCCACCTGGGGAATACCCATTTGCTTCGGGTTCAGGGTGTCTCGCTCACAAGTGAGAGATGCGTCACTAATTGGTACCTGGTCGCAGTGAGCTGTTCAAAGGGAAGATTAGCCCCGAAGCCTGGGTCAAAGGAAACAAGTTACCTGCACCCGAGCAGAGAGGTGAAACAAGGCAAGCAAAGCTTCAGCACCTTGCAGAGCAATCACAATTATAAATCTCGTTAGAAGTAGATGAATGTTCACCAAGGTCACTTGAGGGCACTCTTATTAGAGAAGTCTATTAGCAAAGAGGTTAATAATATATGGTAGGCTGCCAAATAGTCTAATTATAAACATCACATGATGGCCCAGGCTCATCTACTCCCTGCTGGTGCCTCGCTTTGCTCCAGACACCAGCTTCACACTGGAGGTGACGGATTTTCTTGGAGAAGATGCAGATATGCCTGCAGTATCCACGGGTCCACTTGTGCCTGACTTTGCCCCACCGTGAGACCCCAGCACGGCGCTTCTGCTGGTGCATCAGATCAGATGGGATCCGGGATGGGGAGCTGCTGCACCAGGCTGGTGCGGTGTGAAACTAAA
>NW_010412207.1:6641-7169 GCF_000710305.1 Buceros rhinoceros silvestris
TGAACCAGGCTGGTCCAGTGTGAAACTCAACCTGCTGCTCTAAAACCATCAGTGTATTCCAGAGGGTCACAGGTCCTGGTGACACCCCTCACCCCACTCACAGCCTTTTTTTCCAGAAAATAATTTTTTTTGTTTTTCATATAGCAGCAGGAGAAGATTCCTGGAGGTTGCAAACTGCCACGAATGTCTCTGGCTGATGAGTTTCCACTGAGGAGCGTTAAACTTGCTGGGGTTTGACAGGTCCGGTTTGGGAAGGAGAAAGGCATCAAAATGATGTAGTTTGGCTTTCTGCTTGAGTGGTCTCTGTCGGCAGCTCCCGAGGGGCCAGAGCCAGCAACAGCCCCGCTGTCCCGGCCCCCAGTCCAAGAGCCTTCACTGCAAATAGCACTGAACCCGTTAATTTAAAAGTGAGCAGGATGGAAGCTGTCCCAGTCAAAGGAGCCAGCAGGTTGGGAGGGCTCTTCAGCTGCTGGGGGCTGGGGGTGTTGTTTTGGCTGGGGTTGTTTTGGGGGGTTTTTTTTAACCTGG
>NW_010412207.1:7332-11873 GCF_000710305.1 Buceros rhinoceros silvestris
GTGAACATCTGTGAAGGAGGATTCTCGATCATTCATACTGCAGGATGGTTCTGCTCTCAGCCCCAGCAGGGTTCTCATATTTAATTAAAAACTGTAAAATATTTACACCTCTTAAGTGCAGCCATTCCTCTCCCACCCCGAGCCCTTGCCCCATTCGAGAGGGAGGGAGATGGAGCAGGGCAGTGGTATTTGTGCGGGATCCTTTACAAACAGGGAAGTAATTAACAACCTGGGACTTTATGGCCAGGTTATTTTTTCTGGTGGATGTTTCCGCCCCGTAACCATTGCAGCAGCTCCCAACTTTAATGCAAAGCACAAAGCGAAGGGAGGCTTCATGTGGTGCTGAAAGCATTGGGGCTTTGCAGGGGAGCTGCAGTGCCAGGAGAAAACTGAGTCGTGGAGAAAGCAGCTTGCAACGGTAGGAGATCCCTGTGAGCAGCCCAGAATCAGCCAGATCAAGCCATGGGATGCAGCCGGGATGGAATGCAGGAGAGGCAGCTCAGGAGCCCTGTTTGGGGCTGAGTTACAGCGTTGTTATTCACCCATTTCTGTCTGAATTCCTCAGTGCATGGGAAGCTGGGAAAAACCAGGACAAGCCTGTTTTCAGGCTTGTTTCCATGCTTGTTTCCCATGCTTCCACTGTTTGTTTTTATCAGCTTGGTAACACTTGTAATATTTCATCAACAACTGTGTTCCTTATGGGAGACGAAGATTGCTGGAGACAAACTCATTCTGCCATAGAAAACCTGTGTTGGAAAACGGGTGTGTGTCCATCTCGAGGTCCAGAGAAGAAGCAGCTCTTGGTCTCGACTGAGCAAAGGAGCATGGCTCCACCAGCACGACGTGGCTCCCAGTGCCGGGCACATGCTGCAGTCTGAGGGCTTGGACCTTGGTGTGGGAAGGGAAAACCCAGCAGAGCCCGCACGATGTCCCCAGTGCCGGGCAGCACCCTGCGTTTCCCTGCTGCTGGTCCATGCTCAGCATGCAGAGCACGTCGGGGAGTCACTGGGCGTCACCAGTGAAGAAGAGTGACCACAGGCACCGCTCCCCATCACCAGCCCTGCCTGCTCCCCCTCAGCACCCACCTCCCCATCTCAGTCCCCTGTGATCAGCCTCACCAACCCCATTCCTCAGGAGGAGCCGGGTGTTTCCAAAGCCTCTCTGAATGCTGCATGCTCCGCTCCCTCAAGGAGCTCCTGGTCTCGAGAGGACAGCGCCTGGGGTTTGGGGATGCTTCGTTCCCAGAGGCCTCTTTGCAGCTCCCACTGATGGGGGGAAGCCACATGGGTCCCATCCTGCACCCAGAGGCACAGCTGGGCACGAGCAGGGCAGCAGCATGCCAGTGTGCCTGGCTGTGGTGGCCTCCCGCTGTCACAGCTGGCTAGGCTGCGGATCCAGCTGATCCCTGGTTAACTTAACCTCACTAATGAACCCCCTGAAGCAAAGTTCTCTGTGAGTGGCATGGAGAGATGCAGACAGCATCCCTGTGTCCAGCTGGGCTTGGACACGAAGCCTGCCCTGGCCAGGGACCGCAGCAGGCAGAGGCTGGACACGCCGCGCTGGTCACCGCTCCCACACTGCAGCAGCAGGAGGGGAAATGAGTCTTGTCTTTGCAACCAGAAGGTGACACAGGGCAAAAGTGTTTTGCAACTGCAGAATAAAAATGGTGCCTGAAAGCCCAGTCTAATGGTCTGCAAATTTTACAAGTGCCTAATGGGGTGATGAGTACTGCAGGGCTCACAGCTCCTCTTTTTGCGATGTAATTACCTTCCTTTCACCTGCCTCTACCTCCTCCCTGCACTCTTGCTGTTGGAAACACCCGTTCCCACAAGCATCCTTTCTACCCTGAGGATTCTCCCCATCCTCTTCATCCCTCTTCCAAACATAATCACAGAAGTTTTTCTCCTCTAATGGGTAGCATCCTTCGTGTGGATATTTAAAAAGCAGGATTCGCCATGTACTGCTTCTGTCTGCAGCATTTTTTCTAGTTTTCTTGACAAAAGCAGCAGCACTGTTCTTTATCGAGAGCTCTGATTCGCTGCCTGCAGCGTGGCAGCTCTCTGCACCGATACGGGGAGCTGGCCCCAGGCACGGGTAGGCTGGAGCCACCCTGACCCCACGAGCTGCAGACCCAGGAGGGCTTTTATTCCTGTAGCCACCTTGCCAGTAGCTCGGCGTGTGAGCACAGCACTATATTAGTAAAGAACTATCCTCCCCTTTCTGGGGATTTATTGCTTCTCCTTAGAGGAGCAGGAAACGCAGCATCAGGCTGAAGTCGCCTGGTCCACCCTGCCTCTGCCTCTCATGCATCACCCGCACTCTTCCTGCTTGGTTTTTTTCATGGGACTGTTGCGCAGAGCATTTCTGGTCACTCTTTTGGCTCATCCTCAAGACCATGGTGACATTACTCACCCAAAAAGCAGTAACCTGCTGTTCATCTTCAGAGGGAGGCAGCACTCTGCAGAGATGGCAATGTCTGACTGCACTCGGCTCTGATTTCCAGACCAACACCAGAGCTGAGAGCAGCAAAATCCACTGTCAGAGAACGCTGGCCACATCCCAAAATATACTCTGAGCCCACCATGGAAAACCTCTGCTCCACTTGCCTCTGCATGCAGGAAGGTCCCTGAGCATGAGTTGCGAGGGGACGTAGCAATAAGCATCTCCTGGATTGGCTCTGCAAACCTCCTGTGCCCCAGGGACAGCCAGGAAGGGCTCATCACCCCCACTCCCACCCCAAAATGCCCCAGTGGGACCATGTGCTGCCCTGTCATCCTCTTGGGAAGGGATGTGCTGGTACCAGGGGCTCAGGAGCATCAGCGAGGCTGTCTGAGCTGAGGCAGAGAGAGCAAGGCTGACCCCAGGAGCTTTGATGGAGACATCTTTCAAGGAATCCTAAACAGCCTTATTAGATGTGTTACTCAGTTTTTATAAGTATTCCTTGCTGTAAAAGAGTAAATGAGGATCCTGGGGCAATGCCAAGGGGTCTCTTTTTGTTCCTCTTGGCAGTACATCAGCTTTCAAATGATTTTTGCCATAAGGAGAAACAACATGCAAATTCAGGCCCCTCTCCCTTTTATCTCCCCCTCCCCTCTCTCTCTGCAACCACTCTCTTCTTCCTTCTGCTGATTCCCCCTCTTTTAAATGCAGATCAGCCCTGGCACTCCTCATTCACTCTCTCCCTGTTGTTGGGAGATGGCAATCGTATTTTTCCAATTTTCCTTCTTTCTGTCCTTGTTGTCCCCATTGCAGGGCATGGGCAGGACCTGGTGCACAGGCAAGACAAAGATATCACAGAAATAAGGCCAGGGTGATGACACCTGCCACTCCACACCAGAGCATCACAGCACGCCGTGAGCTGCTGGCGAGCTTGATGGTATGTGAGAAATGCCAATACCTGGAGCAAACTGGGTGTGGGAGGGGGAAAAAAGCCACTCTGGGTGCAAAGCATCTGTTTGAACAATCCCGCGGGAATCCAAAGCGATGCTGCCGGGAAGAGGCTGAGCAGGTCTGTGTGAGCTGCTGCTGGAGCAAAGGTATAACCTGGACCCCAGCATCGTCACTGAAGTGGGTAGAAGAAATAGTTGCTGCCCTCAGCATGCCCACAAGGCGGGAGAGCGGGACTGGGCTCCGCAGTGCGGGGTGGTGAGTGGGGTCAGGCTCTCCACTGACGGAAATCCACCACGAGCGTAGGAAATCCACCACGAGCGTAGAGGCACACTCTTCAAAGCACCAGATGAGTTTCCCTGCGAGCACAAGGCTGAGAAATCCTCTCCTGCTTTTTTCCTATTTGAAAAACCATTTTAAAAAAAAGAAAGAAATGCTGCAAACCTCTCTAAAAGTTGTAAATAAATTATAAAAGGAACTGAAGGGAAAGCCAAAGAGGAAAATCCATCGGAGGCCAAGAGGCAGCGATGCTCTCTCGGGGCTCACAGCCATCCTCGGTGCTGGCCCAGTTGTTAGATTTGAGGTGAGGCTCACCCCTCCACATCTGCATAGCTAAAAGGCCTTTGGGTAAGATCAGGTCTTCTCTTCTGGGCCTGCCAGAGAGCCTGAGTCAAACACGAGCGTTTCTCAAAGCACGGTAGGAAAAACCCAACCCCTGAGCTGTTTGGAAGCCTGGCAGGGCTGTGCGTGGTGGTACTCTCTGTGCTGCCGACGGGCATCCCAAGCTCTAGGGGATGCTGATGGGAACAGCAGCTCTCCACACGTCTGAGCTGGGATTTGAGCATCCTTCCAGCATCTAAATGCCCCTGAAAACCCAAGGAGTTAACAGCAAAGCTTTCCTATTCACCCGGCGTCCTGCAGAGGCGGGTGTGTGGCATCCGCAGCACGAACACTGCCCTTCCCGGCAGTCCCAGAGAGAGCAGCACTCAGCCCGAGTCGAGCTGGGAATATATCCAGAACTGTGTAGCTGAGTGGGAAGCTGCAGCAATGGATATTAAATCAAAGGGCACGTTCCTGGCACCCGTGGGTGGCTGCGTGCTCCAGGGATGGGGCAGGCGGGAGGCTGGCGGGACAGGGTGGTTTTGACCTTGCTG
>NW_010412207.1:11907-16975 GCF_000710305.1 Buceros rhinoceros silvestris
GTGGGTGGCTGCGTGCTCCAGGGTTGGGGCAGGCGGGAGGCTAGAGGCTCAGGGTGATTTAGCCCTTGCTGCAACCTTGCAGTGGCCACCATCTCCTAGCACAGCTCTTGGGTGTCAATGAGCGGAGGTTTCAGCCAGCTTTGGCTAAAAATTGTGATTTCCGAGCTCCTCCACTCTCCTGCACCATCCCACCAGACCCTTCGCTCCCACAAATCTCACACTGATAGGGATAAAACCAAAAGGGTATATTCCCTCACATGCCGTAAACTCTAACATCTCACAATTATTTCTGCAGAGAGGAGAACGCTCTGGTAGCAACTGAGGGAACTAAGCCTCACTGCACCAGCCAGGCATCCCCTCTCCATCCACTTGCCAGGCATCTTAGCCTCTCTCAGACTTTTCCTGGGAAAATAAACCCTCAAATGCCTAAACTAGTCCCTGGAAAATATAGCATTTAACTGCCTCCAGCCAACACTCCTCTCCTGCACTTCAGCTCTGGTGCATTTGCATCCCTAGTCAGAATTGGTGGGTTTGTTCCATTGGGGTGCTGGTGTTCAGGCACTGCCAGAGCCCCCAAGCCCATGGAACAAACTCTCTTGGGTCGCTTCACCTTCTCCCGCTGCAAACGCTTCTGGAGATTTGTTCTGCAGCGATAGGTGAGTGAGAAACCAGGCGGCAGGGCGAGGAAATGAGCGTTATCCCCTGGGGGTCAGAATAGCGGCAGGCAGGGAGATCCCGCAGCAGTCCTGAGCAGTTTGATCCAAAACACAAATAAAAAGAGGAAAGTTGCTCTGAAGAGCAGCTTGAGAGATGCAGAGCGCCAGTCGCGGGGGGCTGGAGGGTCACATCCCCACGGACGTAAATCAATGTGGTGCCATTAAATCCCAGGCAGCTTTTAGCCTCCTGGAGCTCTGACCCGCTCGCCGCCTGGCCGTGCTCTTGCCTCCCAGCCTTTATTAAAAACCTGCCTCAGGAGATGTGAATGGCATGAAATATTGCTGGAGATTTGCATAAATAAAACTCCCTGAGGCAAATTACTTTCATGGTGCAAAAGTTCACATGAGAACAGCTCACAGGGCAGCAGGGTGACTTCAGGAGCATTTCAGCATTACTTAAAGTCAGCATCATGCTCCGTTTTTCCCAGTGATGAGGCAGGAGCGAAGCTGTGCTGATGGGACCGAGAACAACCTCTCCCAAGCCAGCCTGCTTCAACACCCGCTGGGGACTAGCTGGGCAACCGAGCCTTGCCATGGGGCTCACACCAAAGCCACTGGTGAGCAAAGAGAGGACACTGTGCACATGGCTGGGCACCTGCCTTGGACCTGTCGGGGCTGCAAAAGGACCCTCGCTGGCTTGGGTGACCCCATCCAAGCAGCATCTCAGCTGACACATGGCCTGTCAGCCCAGGAGGGCATCCAGAACCTGCCCGGAGCAGAGAGAGCCCTTCCCTGGGCCGAGCCCAGGAGACAGCCCTCGAGTCCCACGGGTGCCCCGCTCCCTCCAGGGCTGGTTTGATTTGCAGTTCAGCATCGCAGGATCTGCCTGGGCAGGTTGAAGTGAGCTCTCGGCTCCTGGAAATAACTCCTCTGCTGCTCTTCCATCAATAGCAGCCTCAGCACAGTCGATTGCTTTTTGTGTTTCTTCCCAATGCACTGCAGCACATGTACACACACATAAAAACACAAACTAGTATAAATTACCTTCCAGGCAAAGCCTGAGGACTTATAAATTGCTTAAAAATCAAAGCACATTCCAGGGGGGAAATGCAGTAAATTGGAAGGGGAAAAATGTGCATATAGGCTTTTAATAACAACAGTGGCACGATGGAATCTCCCAGTCCTTTCAAGATGGTAATTAAGGGGGTCCCAGGGCACCCCTCCAAGGCAGAGAAGAGTTAACGCCCCAAACTGTTTTCCAGATGGTGGTGCCTGTCAGAGCCTGCCCACCCCATGGAGGGGGCAGCATGTCGGGGTGCCCTCCTGGGGCGTTGGAGAAGCTCTGAACAAGCCAAGAGCCAGCACTGATGCAGCTCTCCTGGACGTGCAAGCCAACCACAGCTTTTCCAGGGGAAGGAAATAGGATCAGAGGGAAAATAGTTTGGAAGAAAAGCAAAAGCACCAACCAAAACAAACGGGTTTTCTAAATGAAAATGTAAATTTTAAGTGCAACTCCAGCTTTTCTCATTTCAAAGCGATGAGGTTTTAACGTCAGTAGCTGGAAGACAACCAGCAAGTGATGGAAAGAAGGTTCAGCCTGAACATCCCTTTTGGGAAAGCAGAGACCTTCCCGCTCACTTGACTTCAGGAGCCGGAGCTGTGATCAATATCCCCAATACTGCAAGTCGGGTGATTGTAAAACATTCGTTTTAATTACTCTCATCCTGTCACTGAAGCAAGTCCAGATGAAGGACCCACAGTCTCTCTGGGGATGCTAGTGGGAGCCCTGGAAAGTGCCACAGTGGGTTTGCCAGGCAGCCCCTACCACCCTGGCATCGCCACCACAGGCAGGGACTGGCCTGGGCTTGCCCAGCCGCTGTGTTTCGCTGCCGTTCTTGCCTGCATCCACCTGCTGCTGACTTCCCCAGTAAGCCATAGCATTTTCCTGGCTAATCTCCGCAAAGCCTGAGTCGGAACAGGGAGCGATGTGGGAAATGGAATATGTTGAGATATATTCTGAACGTATAGCCAGGAGCATTTCACGATGCGAAGCCAGCGATGACTCCAGCAGTGTTTTTCCCCAGACTCAATCTTGGCACACTTTGGCTTTTCCTCCCAAGGACCCATTAGTCACTCCCCAGAATACAAACCAGGCTTGCGCGTAACAAACCACCCAGTTCCTTCAGCCTCTCAAAGACTCCTCACATTTTAATTCCAAAATAACATCACACTTCTCTAATGATCAATAGCAATTACTAAGTCATTTATATCCAATAAAGGCTGCAGCAGGAGGTCTGGGTGATGCATTACCGTATAAATTCACACTATGAAACAGATTAACAAAGCATTATGAAAAGCAAGCTTATTATTTGCATGAACATGGGGCTCAAGAGCTAATTGAAGCAATCCAGCAAAATGTCAATGACTTCTTTTGTGTATGAAATATTCATTAAAGGCGAGCACTTATTTGGGAGCGATTGTTTATTTATACCTTTTCATTTGCATTCTGCTACAAAACCGGCTGGTTTTCCATCAGGGCACAGCCAGCGCCACCTTCGGTTGGAAATGCTGGGTCTTGAAAATTGCCTCCTGTTCTTGCGAGAGCAGTGGGGGGCTGTTTCTTAAGTGACAGTTCCATCAGCTGCATGGGGAGTGATGGGGAGGGAAGGGGAGCAGCCACTCCAGAGATGATGTCTCTGGGCCTCAGCGATACCATCGCACTGGAGGTGAGGAACAGGTAAATAAGGGGTGTCAGGGACCATGGCCCCTGCAGACCTTGGCTCTTCCAGAGCCATGCCAGCCACCCCACTGCACTGAGCAGTGCTGTTATCAGTCCCATGGGAGAGTGTCAGACAGCTCTCAGACCCGGGTGGAGAGCAGTGGGACAGCTGCCCGTTCACACTCCTCTCCTGGATGACACAAGAAGACAAAGCTGAGTTTGCCTCTTGTATTTCTGGGAGAGATGACTGCAGCAACCAGGATGGCAGGACTGCATTCAGCCCCGCTCAGCTGTGGATTGGTTCAGAAGTTTGCTCTTGCCCTACATCTCTTCTTCTGCCTACCCAATCTTCATCTGATGATGGACTTGCAGGCAGGCTCTGCTGCGCTGCCCCGCTGATGGTAGCGCAGGATCAGGCCCCTCATAGTTTCACCCCCATCTTGGCACCTCCCTGCGAGGTGAGCCCGAGGCTGGTGGGGTGCATGGGGTGGAGAGGTGCTCAGCCTTGAAAGAGGGACTGTTCTCCTTCCCTCTCCCAAGCCCACCGGAAAAGGCTGGTTCATCTTTTATTGCTCTTGGCACCGTGTCCAAACCACAGGGCAGCGAGCGCTGAGCAGGGCACTCGGGGCCGGGGAAAACCCTGCAGAGCCATAAGAAAAAGCATCCCAAAAGAGCGAGAGCTGGAGGCACAGCCCCGGTTTTACAGCCCCTTGTGCCATTTGTCCCCAGGGAAGACAAGCAGCAGGACTCGGAGGCTTGGGGCACCATGGCCCCTCCCCACACTTGCTGCATTCGCCATTTTAACTCACAAATGAAGTTTTTTCTGAGCCCATCTATTTGCGAGGACAGCTCTCAGACTACAAATCAATGCACCACCGTATCTTATTTGCTCTGCAGCCAACTGAGCAAAACAATGTAGCACCAACAGAGACATGAATCTCCTTCATTTATCTTCGCGCTAGAAAAATTTCAAGGCTGAAGCTTTTTTTTCTTGGCTATTTGGCAGCACTGTCAGGAGCGTGATGTGTTACAAACGGCTGGATGGAGGCTCCGTGTTTGTTTTCTCCTGATTTTCTTCTTCCAGATTGCAGTTTTACTAACACACGTCCCCAGTTACTGCAGAGACAAACGTTTGACCAACAGCTTAGGACGGGACGTGAGGATCAATCTTGCATCGCCTCTTGGAGGGAGGCTGCAGAGGAGATGCAATAATAATTATCCCTAATAACGCCAAGGGGAAATGCCTGGTCATGCAGCAGCAGAAGACCCCACGGCCAAGGAGCAGCCCTCAGGGGACCTGCTCCTCTGTGATACCAGCAGGTTCAGGGGTGAGCTGTCCCAGGCTGCTCCTGAGCTGCAGCTTTCCCTCACTTCCAGACCACCAACACAACCTGTACCTCACCCCCAAAAATCCCATCAGAAAATCCCTTCCTGGCAACAGCTTTGAGGATGGCAGCCACAGGCGTTTCATGTCCCCCTGAGCAATTTCCCCTACGGAGAGGGAGTTTGCCCAGACTCCACCCCAGCCCACCCCTCACCCAGCGACAGGAGCGAGCAGGCTCTTGGCTGGCCCTTCCCAAAGCTCTCAGCACATTAACAGAGTAGCAGAGGTCCCCGGGGACCCTGTGGCCACGTTGCTCAGGGGTGTCTGGTCCTCGCAGGTGGGAGCACAGCCTGCATTTCTTGAGCATCA
>NW_010412207.1:17385-17619 GCF_000710305.1 Buceros rhinoceros silvestris
AAAAACCCGCACCTGTTGTGGGAGCCAAGCCCTAGGTGCCCCAGCGAGGGTGAGAATGCACAGGAGGAGCTTGCCCAAGGATGCGTGGCAGCAGGCTGTCCCCTGCATGGCCCCTGTCCTCAGCCCAGCCCTCTGGCAGCGCCCAAAGGTGTAAGGGGCAGCCCATGCCCGCTCCGTGCTGCAGAGCAGCGGGAGGGGAAGGATCCAAGTGCCACTGAAGCCACACAGCAGCAG
>NW_010412207.1:17756-18122 GCF_000710305.1 Buceros rhinoceros silvestris
AGCCACACAGCAGCAGACAAATGACTTTTGGAGCCACGAGCCACCCTGGGAGCCTGCTGACATCAGTGTGCTGGCTGGGCCCGTTAATGGCTTTTAAATCACCGACGTTCAACAGGGAATAAACAACCACTCATGTTTACCCACACTTGCGCAGTCTCTTATTTGCATATAATTGCTTCCTATGCAACACGCGCCATCCAGCACCACCTTAATCACCTAAGACTTAAGCCACCAGACCTGAGGCTGTACAGGGTGTGCCAGCAGCCGAGGAGCCCGCTGATGCCCAAGGAGCCACGGCCAGGTCCTGTGGCAGCAGAGGGAACCACATGGGGATCGCAGCACGGGGTTCATATAGAGAGGAGCAGG
>NW_010412207.1:18205-20219 GCF_000710305.1 Buceros rhinoceros silvestris
CCATGTCCTGTGGCAGCAGAGGGAACCACATGGGCATCGCAGCAGGGGCTTAATATAGAGAGGAGCAGAGCAAAAGAAGGGGGCAGGTGAAAACAAGGCATCTCCTTTTTTTTTTTCTTCTTCTCAGAAGGATCAATCCCTCTCAACCATGGGGATCCCAGGGACACCCACTGCCAGCATCTGAGCACAGCTCACTTCTGCAGCAGGATTTTTTTCCTATTTAGCGTGCAAACTCCTCACATCTAACTTCAAAACCACATAAACCCTTCCCAATAACCACATTAATTTGCCGTGATTACATAGACCTGCTGCATGACCCCACACCCAGCACCCTCCAGCCCAGCACCTCAGCGATGGTTTGATGGTACATTTGCTGGTGGCCTGGGCCAGGTGCAGCATTTTCTATTGCTTCTATATTTCAAATTAGCAGATAAATAAACTCACTGCAAAGCCTCCTGGGCCTTTCTGCAGAAGAAACAACCACCAGGGGCCCCTGTGGATGGGTTTGAGGTAAGGCATCAATGGGCCAGGATGGCTCAGAGGACCCAGGGCTTCTTAAGCAGCACCAGTAGCTCAGTGCTGGTGGGGGTAGGAAAGTGCGTGGCACACATCGTGCCTGTCCTACTTTCCTGCTCATGTGATGGTCAGGGGCCCCCGGGGCTGGGTTTGAGGTAAGGCATCAATGGGCCAGGATGGCTCAGAGGACCCAGGGCTTCTTAAGCAGCACCAGTAGCTCAGTGCTGGTGGGGGTAGGAAAGTGCGTGGCACACATCGTGCCTGTCCTACTTTCCTGCTCATGTGATGGTGCTGATGATGATGCACTCACGATGCATTTTTTAAAAACACGACTATATCTGGAGGATTTAACTCCAGAGATGTTTTCTGAGGATGGTACTAGAGATGTTGGAAAACATCTTTTCCAGGGAGGGCTGAGAATCAGCTGAAATTGGTCCTCTGTGAGTCTCCAAAGCTGTTAATTAGACAAGAATTAACACCCTGGGAAATATTTGCTTCCTAACAAGGGCACGTCTCTGTTTCACTGGGATGAGCATCACCTGCATTCCTGAAGCTCAGTAACATCCTCTGGTACACATTTCCCTCCTCCCTGACTCTCTTAACACTTTAGGAGGGCTTAGAAGTTTTTTTAGGGCTTTCAACTGCTCTCTTTCCTTTACCTAGAGCGTTTGAGGCTCAGGGAGAAACTTTGGTGAGGAGACCCCTGTTAGAACAGGGCCTGCACGAGGTTGTTGCTGACCCCCCTGCCTGGGGTCGTGCTGGTGGTGGCTTTGCCCAAGGCTGAACGAGCAAAGGATGGTGCTGGGGAGGCTGTAGGATCCACTTAGTCTGGATAGTCTTACTGCACAGTATGGAAAATGAGGAGATTTTCTTAGGATCGCTAAAATTATTCTTCTTCCAACGTGCAGCAGGAGCACGCTGGCCTCTCCAGGCAGAGGGGATATCAAAACCAGCTCCCTCTCAGGTCAGTTTTATTGCCCATTTTTACTCTTATGCAAAATGCTGATGTGCATTAGCAAAGCAAGCAGTCTATTTTATTTTGCAATTAAATACTTCTGCCACAACCGCGGGCCCCGCAGATGAGCTGGAAGGCAATAAAACACTTAATGGGAGCGGGTTTCAAGTTCACGTGGCAGCCCACTGAGTTTTAGAGCAGCACTTGAACAAAGTTTGGAACTTGCAGTGTTCTCTGTGGGTCATCCCTGCCCGCAGCCCTCCAGCTCTGGGGAGGCACCGTGGTCCTAGAACTTGAGCGTTTCTCCTCACTGGAGACTGTGAAGCTTTAACTGAGTGCTGCCTCGTGCTCCTGCTGGGCACTGAAGGAGGAGGGCACCGTGGATGGGCTGATAAGAGATAAACCAGGGCTCAGATTTAGGCTGTCCTGTTATAGGAGGTTGAGATGAACTAATTATTTTGCTAAACAAAAGCTCTTAGGGGGACAAAGTTCCCTTTACTTTGTTTCATGGCATTTTGTTTTTCTTCTTCCCTAGTCCCACGC
>NW_010412207.1:20310-22304 GCF_000710305.1 Buceros rhinoceros silvestris
CTCTTCCTTCAAAGACGTCACTGCGAGCGAGCACACGTGTTAGCACCAATGATTTATTCAGGAGCTGCATCAGCTCTGCCTTCCCCTCTGAAGCTCTCAGCATCTCCATATTTCATACAGAAATCTCCGGTTTTCTGCCTCTGTTTCTTCTTAAAGCTGCTCGTTTTGCACACTCACCTCCAGGGTGCAAAGAAGTAAGAGGTGCAGCACTCCTCTGCTGCTCCAAAGCTTTTCCTGGGTTTTCTGGATGCTTTTGAATCCCTCCAGCAGCCCATCAGCAGTGTGACAGAGCATGCAACAAACCCAGGATGGCACCGTGTCCCCAGCCAGGGCCACCATCCCTGATCCGTGCCTGCGATTCATCCACGAGCCACTTCCCCGGGTGACAGCCGCAGCGCGGCAGCAGGTTGCAGCCATCCAAGCTGGTGCCTGGAGTGAAGGGGGTTCTACCTGCTAGCGATTCCCTTTGCCCTTCTCTTCTGGGTAAAGGAACTCTCTTTTCTGGAGCTGAAGAAATGGTCATTTTCTGAAGCATCTGCAAGGATTTGGGAATTGTGTTGTATTGGGGGAGGTTCAACCGCTGTGTTTTGGGGGCTTGCAGGGGCTGGGTCCCCGCGTCCTGGGCACATGGGGTTAGAAACCGTTCTGAGGAACAAGACAGAGAAGCACGGACAGCCTAAGTTAAGGAGAGGGTAGCAGCGTGGATTAATATCGTTCTCCGTGAATGGTTTCAATCAGGTCTCACAGAAACACTTGGCAGCGGCACCGTGTGACTTGTTACCAGGCATGAGTTGCCCTAACTTGGTTCAGACTTTGGGGGGAGAAGCAGGACAGAGACCTTCACCGGGGGAGACAGTCTGGAGGGATGAGTCGGTCTCTGCCCTGAAAACCAGCCCAGAGTCCGGCTCCCCTGCCATGTGCTGGTGCTGAGGAAGCAGAGGGGCTGAGCCGGTGTCTCCCTTGGGGCAGACCCTTCTTAGGGCTGCCTGAAAGTCGGGGGCTTTTTAAGGGCTGCTTTACTCCAAAAAAAGTCTATTTTCAAAGGCCAAGCCCACCCCCAGTCCTTGGTTGCTCGGGAGCTTTTGAGCTCCTTGGCACTTTTTAAACTTTTTGAACCCAGGGCATTAAAAAGGAATGAAGGATGTTGACCAGCTTGACGTAAGCAAACCAGACCAGGAATCTCAACAAAGTGCTGTTGTCCCCTGGAATATATTGGAGATAAGGGGGAGCGGGGTGTGCGGGGGAACAAGGATGCCCCGGGTGCGCGCGGATGGTGTCTGCTCCATATTTATATCCCGCAGCATCCATACCAGATGATAAATTAATTTCGAGAGGGGGGAAAATTCATATCTTTTACTGCTCTCCCAACAAAAACATAAAACACAAACAAATCAAAGGGCTGGGAGTGCTTCCAGTCCTGCACACGACCTGACTGAACAACAGGCTTTAATGTGGAGGGAGCTCCCTTGAGGTCTGAACTGCTGATAATAAATTATTGAGAAATACTAGGTGGCAAATAGGCCTGACGCCAGATTGGTTCACAGCGACGTTTGCAAAGAGCAAACGCAAAAAAATAAAAATCAAAAAACCCTGAAAGCGAAGCAAAGCAGTGACAAGACCAGAGAAACAGGGAGCAAAAGCCTCAACCAGAGGCTGTTTCGGGACCTGGGCAGAGTCTTGTGTTCACACAGGGGATCTTCGAATCCCCAGGGACATAAATGGGCAGCAGAGCCCAGTTGGGAGAAACTCCATGAGGAGCAAATCCTCATCCTCAGCTTTCTTCTGTGGGTGGCCGTGTCCCACTCTGAATTCTCCTTGGTTTGGCTGCAAAAGCTGCCGAGGAGCAAGAAACCTGCCAGGAGCTGGTGCTGCTGCTCATGAGCATCTCGGGGGCAGGAGCACCCTGGGGGTGCGGGAGCGCCCCTGCCTGCTCGCTGCTAATGGAGGGAACAAAGGAGCCACCCGCCAATGCAGCCGTTACAGGCAGGTCCGTG
>NW_010412207.1:22360-24681 GCF_000710305.1 Buceros rhinoceros silvestris
CCCAAAAATGCAGCCGTTACAGGCAGCTCTATGAATTTAATTTAGCTTTTTTTTTTTTTTTGGTTAATGCTATTAATCACCATAGGCACACGTCAGGAGCCTTATGCATATTTAAAGTGGGCCAGGAGCCAGCGATTTCTCGTATGCAATTTCCTAATGTTAATAATGTTTCCATTAGCCATATTCAGGAAATCTGCCATTTTTTGTCCCCTTCTGGCCCATACTTTTTACTTTTAATTATGACCAAGTGTCAGCTATTGAATAGGCTGACGCATTTGAAGCATCTGCAAAGATTTCTTTTTAATAATGCAATTTCTTGGCTCTAATAGCCCTATAACTTGAGTAATTAATGAACCAGGCAGGCAGTGTGCTCTCAGATGCTGCCCATTCATTCACAGCAAACCTCGCTGGTGGAAAAGATGCTCCAGACCAGCAGAGATCCCTAAAAAATCCAGCAGTGACTGGTGCTACCAATTCCTTGGAACGGCAGAGCTGGGTGCCGCTACAGCACCCTTGCAGATAATGCTCCAGCTGCAAAGCGGGGTCTTGGCCCCCTCCCCACCATTTATTGCCCCAGGGGATGGCCTCGTTTTGTCTGGGGGTCTCTCTCCCCTCCAACCCATTGCAGCAGCACCGTGCTCCCATGGGGGACAGCAGTGGGGGGACAGAGTGGAGGGACAGGCTGGCAGGGCTGCCCAGATGGTTGGTAGTGGGCTGTGATGGGTTCCCCCCACCAGCCCCTCAGCCCTCGTGTCCCGTCTGCTCTCCCCTCGCACCTCGTGTCCCCTCAGCTGTCCCCTTGCCTCACAGTAGTGGCATCCCTGGCTGTCACCAGCCCCACACGAGTGGCTGAGGTGGGATTGAACGATGACAACAGCCCCTCCTGATTTTCAAACCCATGGACCTGGGCTTTGGGGAATTATTCCTCAGGAGCTACGGGGGCATGTTTAATGCACCCCACGTCCCCATTGTCTGATTGCTCTGCTTTGCATCCCGGACAGTGACACGTGCTGAGGTTGGGGACAACTGGGGTTTTTTTGCTGGTCTCGACAGCCTCGGCTCCTTCGAGCGCTGCTGCTTGTTGCTCTCGGTGCCGCGTGTTTCGGAGCTAGTTCACATCGCCCCAACAGAAGCTCTCACCAAGGCGATCGTGTAAGGAAGGGAGAGAAGGAAAATCTATTGCTGAACGTATTGATTTGCTCATTTTTTGAGGCTGAGGGTGGTAGCTGCTCTTGGTGTCTGCAGCACCGGGGACTGCCGGGGAGGAGGCGAGAGGGAGAGAGGCTCCAGCAGAAATAGCAGCCTGCGAGGGGGGGCCCGGGACACCAAAACACAGCATCAGGAGCCCCATCTGCCAGGATCCTGCTCAAGGCTGAGGGACAGCGATCCCCGGAGCAGTGGGGTTCCGTGTCTCTGTCCCCATCCCTGTCCCCTTCCCCATCTTTGATGCACAAAGCATGACAGAGGGTCTGCTGGGCATGTCACACCCTGGGCAGCCCCTCAGCCTGGTAGCTTCAATGATAATCTGGGGCCACCTACCACTCCAAAAATCAAGGGTCAAATAAAACATAGCAGCAAAAAAAGCAGAGAGTTCATTAGAAACGGAGTCCCCCGTGGCAGGATTTATCATTTATTACGTACTGACGTGGCAGTCCCACCACACTGATGGAATTCCAGGAATTTCACCCATCACTTTGCTACTTAGAAAAATATCTATGAAAGCAAGAAAGGCCCAAAAGGAAAAGGCCTTGGGGCTCGGGGGGCTCCTGTGGTGCCGGGAGGAGGGGGTTTGGGCTCTGGGCTGGGAGCTGCCAGCGCTGATGCTCTTTCAGTATTACACACCGGTTTTCTGCTTCTCCCATTTTTCTCCCGACTGCTGAGCCGTGTGAGACAGCTCATTAGAGCGGCCGCAGATTTGAGCAGAAGACATGATCAAGTTGTATGGGAAAAAAAATAAACCATTTTAAAAGTGGCTGGTTTCAGTTCACAGCTGTCTGAGGTGTTAATAGCATAATCGCAGCCTGTGTCCCCACTGCCCGGGTGCGCTGGATGGATGGGAAGGAAAAGTTTTGCTTGCCTGAAATGGTGCATCACATCCGGGGCAGGAGCTGCAGGAGCAGCTTTGGGAAATAATACTGAGTCTTGACTGTTGGAGAGGAATATTTGGGCCAGGACTCAGGACATAAAAATTTTTCTCTCCAGAGCACCTTCAGGTCTGTGCAGGGGCTTGAGAGCAGAGGGCTCAGCTGTACAGCTCAGACGAGGCTCCCAGCAGCAGGTATCAGCCGGCAGGCTCAGCCCCGGCTCCCCTGCCACCGGGC
>NW_010412207.1:24865-25908 GCF_000710305.1 Buceros rhinoceros silvestris
GGAGCCGTGCTGGTGGCACCTCTTGGCTGTCACAAGAGGCTGGGATGTCCTGGATGAATTTTTAAAATGTGGAGGAGGAAATCAAACAGCTGCTGTTGACTCAGACATTCAACACTTCACCACCGAAGCCCTGGGGACGTTCAGCCAAGGCTTACACTGTCGTTGTCACTGCAGTCACCAACTGGGGACACCACGGACGCCAATGCTCGTGGGCTGGTGCCTCCCCTAGCACTGCACCCACACTGGCGCTTGGAAGTGATTTTCTTTCCCAGACTGTCACTCCTGCCAGCTCTGCTCCCAAGTAGGGGGAAGAAAAACTCCAATAAAACACATCAACCACGGGGAGAGGCCGGGAGAGATGCTGCTCCTGCGCATGGCGTGGGCAGCGCTGTGCTGTGGCCGAGCATCCCTCTGGGGCCTGCATCCCTCCGTCCCCAGCACCCAGCCCTTCCACAGGTCTGAATAAACATGAGAGCAAACAGAAAATTAGTCTTTAGGGAACCAAACGGTGGGGGTGCAGTAAAATGCCTCCAAAGAGCCTCCTCGTTTGGAGCTCTTAGGTCTAACTTGCCCTACCACCAGGTATTCCATGATGAATCTGATGGCAGGAAACACGCCATACATGTGTTACCAAACCAACGGGGACAAAAAACACGTTAATAAACAAGCAATTGTCCAGCCCCCTGCCTGTCTTATGTCTTTAAAAGGAGCTGGGCTGGCAGGGCCAGGGTGTGTCATACAAACCAATCCCCACCACCACGTCCCTCACCCCAGAGCCAGAGCCCCGTCCCCAGCCAGACCAGGGCTCCTCTTGTGGAGAAATCCAAATGAACCAGGCAATCGGCTTCAGCAGCACCTCAGACACGCCATCGCTGCCCCAGTGCTCTTCTCTGATAAATGCTGATGTGTTGGCAGGGACCAAAGTGTCACCAGCAGCGGTGGCAGCACGGGGACAGCTGGGGAGGTGCTGCAGGACCCTCACCCTGGGTGCAGGGACTGGGAAGCTGCTGCCTCTCCCTTCACCACGGTGATGGGCACAGGGC
>NW_010412207.1:26225-29279 GCF_000710305.1 Buceros rhinoceros silvestris
CCAAAGGGAAATTAGGGTAAACCTCATTAATATTCCAAGCCAGTGCTATGGCTGTTACAGCAAAAGGCCTGGATGAAGCCAGGGAAGTGACGGGAAAGGGGTTGTCGCGTTGCATAACGGCATGTTATGGGGTCAAAGCAATAAAACTTAAGAAACCTGCTGAAAGACCTTGCAGGGCAAGGGGGGACAGTGCCTCTGGAAAAGCCTGGGAGAGCAGAAAATGAAAGAGTTGCCAGATCTTGTTAGATATGAACAATCACAGAGAAAAATTCCCTGCGATCCTCTCAGCACTTTGCCAAGTCTCCTCCGGCTGAGAGGAGTCAGCATGGGTAAGTGGCCTGCTGCTCCTGGGCTGTGATGATTTGGTATCTGTTGGGGAGGATCTCAGCCCCAACTGGTGCAGGGGGGATCCTGGGGGTGTGCAGAGCTGGGGGAACTGGCCAGCAGCTCCCTGAGACCATCTATGCCCTGCAGCATCCACCCCACTCCGGACAAGGAGCTGCTGGGGCAGCCTAGCCCTGAGCAGGGCTGGAGGGGCTCCGTTAACTACTGGGGTTGGAGGGCTCAGTTAATTATTGGGGTCGGAGGGGTACAATTCATTACCAGGATTAGAGGAGCTCAACTAATTATCTCCCGCAGTCATTGCTATTCTGGTGGCAGCAATGCGAGAGGCTCAGCTCTCTGGAGCGGCTCAATCTCCGTTTTAATCTCCACGAGGAGAGGAGGGAAAACGCGGCTTTTCCTTTGCTGTAAAATTTTCCAGCAATCTCCCAGTCCCTGCTGTTGGCATGGGTGGCTCGGTTTCTCTGACAACCCCCGGAGGGGAGAAGGCAGGAGGTTATGGGGCTCTCCGGCCCCTGGTCAGTGCCTTTTTCCAGAACGCGGCTTTTCCTTTGCTGTAAAATTTTCCAGCAATCTCCCAGTCCCTGCTGGTGGCATGGGTGGCTCGGTTTCTCTGACACCCCCAGGAGGGGAGACGGCAGCAGGTCCTGGGGGTCTCCAGCCCCTGGTCAGTGCCTATTTCCAGGACCGAGCCCATCCCTGACCCTTCCCAGGGAAAGCCCCCACTTTGCAGAGGAGCAGAAAACCCCAAAGTCCCAGTGCTCTGGGTTTCCCAGGGCCACTGCAGGGCTTTACGGCAGCAGAAGGTCCCGTTGAAGGGTTGGGGCTGGCAGCAGGGGCCCGCATCTCCTGGGATGGGGCTTCCCCCCAGGCTGTCCCCAAATTCCACCTCAGGCTCCTCTGCCGTGCTCTCCATGCGGGCTGTCCTCCAAATACTGGATGAGCAGATACGAGAGCAGGGACTTGCCAAGGTGGGGAGTGGATTACAGACATTCCAGTGCTCTGGTACCCAGTAATTAATGTCCTAGATTTGCCAAGAACACATTGGAAAATATTTGCTTCAACGGCAAACAAAGTAAATAAATAATAATCCCCCATTTCAAGAATCTCCGTGCGAGGGTCCCACCACAGACGGAAGAGGGGCGAGGGATGCTCTCATCCATCCACTGCCATACAACATGCTATGCAGAGCTGTGAAATTCCCAACTTGTCGTGATTTATTGATGCCAGCGATCGTCCCTCTCCTCCTCTGTGGTTTCTCTGAGCAGAACGATTTCCAAATCAGATTGCGGGATTTTCTATAGCGCCCGCTCCCCTGAATACACATGGCACTGGGTTAGGCAAGGAAAATAACACCACCGCCACGGAGAAATTACAGGATGGCATCTTTATTTGTGCCTCAAACCAAGGGTCTGGGCTCTCCCAGCTTGTGAAAGCAGCACGGTGCTCTGAGGATCAGCACCGCCAGCCACTGGGAAAGAAACTGGGGAGGAAACCGGGCAGGCTTGGAAAACGCTGCGGAGGGGGATTTTCTCAGGGAGCTTTTAGGAATGGCAAGAAATTTAAAATACATCAAAACTATATAATACAAGCTTTAAGGGCTGGCAAACTGGAGCATGACAGAATTAAGTGATGCCTGCGAGCCAGCAGCAGGCCAGGAGGAGAATGTCCTGTAGTTGGGGTCTCCTCCAGCTGGGCACAACAGGGTGAAGGATCCAGCCTCACTAACCCACCCAACACTGGGTGAGGAAAGCAGGGAGCTCATTTTCCTGCTGCGCTGGAGGTAATACTCAGAACATTCTACTTGGACACCTCCAGCCACCGTGAAAACCAATTTCCCTTGCACCAGCAAAAGTGGGTTTTATTAACAGCAATTTGCGCTCTCCGATAAATCTCGGCAAGGCATAATTTCTCTGCAAATGGCACATCCGCATTGATACTACCTCCTTGCCCTGAACCGTTTAGGACAATACCTACTTGATGGAGTTTATTAAGAGGGATATTTTGGGATGTGCAACAATTGCTGTCGTTAAGCCTTCTCCAGGCTGCTCATTTACTGGGCAATGGCCCCGCGGGCCACAAGCTGATGGAAAGGAAGCTCACCCATCCATTTTGGGTGAAACTGCCTTGTCGGATGCTGCTACCACTGCGTCTGCATGACCTGATCTCAGGAAAATATAGTAAAATGACACCAGAGTTCAGTGGCGAGTGGCTGGGGTGGAAGCTGGTGAGACGGGAGTTGTGGTGAGCATCGCCAGGACCTTAAACGGCTCCACAAGCACTGGGTAGGCGGGAAGGTGTGGAAAAAGCTCCTGGTGGACCCACCACCAAGGGGGCTTCAGGTGGAGGAGAACTGAGGCTGCGGCAGAAGTGAGGGTTTCAACCCATTTATGTGCAAGCTGGAGGCTTAATGCAGGGGCTGACTGCACAGGCAGGAGAGCTGCTGCCCAGCAGGGAAGGCAGCCAGGGCAGCAGCCTGCAAACCTCCCCTCTGCAGCCGGCCGGTTCCCCACTTCCCTTCCCTTGCCTTCCCTTCCCTTCTCTTCCCTTCCCTTCCGACTGCACAGGCAGGAGAGCTGCTGCCCAGCAGGGAAGGCAGCCAGGGCAGCAGCCTGCAAACCTCCCCTCTGCAGCCGGCCGGTTCCCCACTTCCCTTCCCTTGCCTTCCCTTCCCTTCTCTTCCCTTCCCTTCCCCCTCCCTCCCATCGCTTA
>NW_010412207.1:29475-30018 GCF_000710305.1 Buceros rhinoceros silvestris
CCCCGGGCGGGTGTGCAGCTCCTCTGCCCGACTCGAGCTCGTGGGAGCCAGCGGCTGCTGCTCAGCCCATCCCCAGCAAACCCAGCGCTTCCAGGAGACCACGCGGGCCGCTCCAGCAGCGCCCATCTATCTTTTTTTAATTTGAAGAACGAACAGTTTCCAGGAACTGCTCCGAAGTTAGAAACAATATGATGCTGCTGGTGAATAAGTCATGAGGGCTGGAGCCTGAATCTACATATTTATGGGCACACTTCCTCATCCAGAAGGATGATTTATATAATTTATACACGTGAGAATACTCCAATGCCAAACCACCGCCATCAGAGCTGCTCGGCCAAGGGTCCCGCTCGCCCCACAATAGCCAAGCTGCCCACCCAGAGTCCCACTGCAAGGCTGGCACCGGCCCCCCGGCTTCAGCCCACTGCCTGGGTGGCTCCGGGGACACACGGCCCCTGCAAGCCCTGCCCTCACATCGGCGGTTTCCCCCTCCCAGAGCTGCCAGAGCCACCAACTGGAGCTCTCTTATTAGAGACATTTAAAATA
>NW_010412207.1:30156-32029 GCF_000710305.1 Buceros rhinoceros silvestris
AGTATTGCCAGCTGACGGTGTCGCAGAGCGGGGAAGTCGGCAGACAGCTATCTTCATATACTTTCCATACCAACAGTTATTATTTTTTCCTTTTTCCTTTTTTAATTATTAAAAGTTTCTGCTTCAGGAAGCTCTCCTATTCTCAGGAAAAAAAAAAATATTAAAAGGGCCTTTTGCTAAACTCTGCCTTTGAGTGTGTGGTGGAGTTGTTCATCTTTCCTGGGGAAAGCTGCAGCAGAGCACTCTGCCACCTCCCCCCGCTTTTTCAGCAGCATCAGAAAGTCCCAGTGCCTCCGGGGTTTGCCTGCCATGCTCCCCGCTGCGAGAGAAAGCGAACCTAATTAAATTGCAAAATTGCAACTGGCACTTTTCCTTTATTTTTCATTTTTTTCACTCAGCACTCGGCTGTGCCTTTAATTACCACCTTTAATTATTTGTCACTTCAAGGCCCAAGTCCCACTTTTGAAAACCCTTTCGCTTCAGTCAAGGGAAAAAACTATGGAAAACATCAAAGGGTGGGCATGTGCTTAAATGCTCTGCGAGGCTCTGTGCCTCAGTTTCCCCCAACTACCCATAGCAGGCTCTGCCCCTGGGCTGGCTTGGTCCTTTTCTCTAGGACTGGAGGCACCAGTGCTGTCACCGCCCTGCGAGGACACAGGCATCCCCTCTCACTGCCCTGTGGGGACCAGCACAAGACCCCACAGAGACCCCCCAGCCCCTCCTCCAGCAACGCTGGAGCTGGTGGCAGCCTGCCCGCCATGGTGCCAGCAGCAGAAATGCCTTCAAAGACCCAAAGGGCAGGTTAAAGCCAGCAGTGAGGGCTTTCTCCGGGAGATGGGTTTCCCGAGCAGGCGGCTCCACAACCAGCTCAGGCAAGTCTCGCCACAATCACAGAACCATTGAGGACTTGGTTGGAGATCAAACATCTTCCCAGCCTGCTTTCAAAGACCGCTGGGGCAGCGCTAAGAGCCTGGGCTTTCTTTCCCAGCATGTGTCCTCCTCTCCTCCATCCTTCTGAAGCAGCTCCGTGCTTTCATGTACCCATCAGTGCCCCCTCCCTGTGCTAGCAGGACTGGCCAGGAACATCCAAAAATGGAACTAAAAGCTCTCTGAGACACTCATGCGCTCCCAAGCCAAGCTCTGGCAGCTGCCAGACCTGTCCGCAGGCTGCCTGTCCCCGCACAGCACCGGGAGGGGTGGGGAAAAGCACACATTGGCATGTTTGGGGTACAGGTACCAGGCAGCAGCGGGTGCCTGGATGCTTGGGCACAGCGGGATGCCTCTGCAGCAGCAGGAGACGGGCTCTCCATCCCACCCACCTTCCTGCACCTCCTTTGGAAAGCAAAACCTTCCCTGACCCACTCCCTGCCTCTGGGCCCTGCGGGTGTGCAGCTCCTACCTGCTCTGTCTCTTTCTGTAAGATCTGGGGGGAAAAAGAAGGAAAAAAGAACTTGTGCAAGGAGCGGCGAGGAGGAGGATGCATTTCCTGGTAACGACTCTTCTGCATCGAGTGAGGAAAGGGAACTACCAAGGATTAGCACAGACATGAAAATTAAGAGTCAGAAGTAATTAGAAGAGCCTGAATCGCCGCTTAGCCCCAGAGGAACCCCCGATAACGGTGTGGGTGCTCATTAAAGAGATATAATTAGGACTCTGAAGCCACCAATGAGCCATTCTGCATCCCCAGCACCGCAGTCTCCACACAGGCGGCTCCCGCTCCCCCTTCTCCTCTCGCCCCATGGAGCTGAGGCACACGGCAAATCCCTCCACAAGCCAAACCCTGCAAGAGCCTCATCAGAGGCGATAGGAAACAAAGAGCAAACCTGAAGCATTGGCATGGCGGGCTGTCCTCCTGCCCGCCCCGCCCCGCGCT
>NW_010412207.1:32140-38491 GCF_000710305.1 Buceros rhinoceros silvestris
GCCGGCAGCCAGCACCGAGGTGTCACTCACCTGCGTTCTGCTTTTTGCAATGAGACACCAACACCCCTGGGATGGTTTTTTTGCCGGAGGAAGGTGTTGTGAGCAGGAGCAGGGGTCTGCGAGTTACTCCTCAGTGTGTTTTCTGCCAAACTGCGTGCAAGCTGCAGCAGAGCAGGGCCCACTCTTCTCCTTGAGCAGGATGCAACCCCAGCTTGCATGGAATAAGGGACTGCTGGAGACATCCTTGATGATGCCAACGGGGCACTCAAAAAAATAGAAATATGGAAAAGTGGAGCTATTTTGGCACTTATCGAGAGGTTCAGGGAAGGCTGCATGGTCTCGGGGAGCTGCTGGCCATGGGTTCAGCCAGTGCAGCTTTGAGATGCTTTTTGATGAGGCTCCAGGGATGGAGCATTAACCCCAAGGGCAGCCTGAGCCCTGGTTGGAGCTCAGACTGTGTCAGAAACAAGTGAACGGGCCCCGCTCACACCCCAGCTGGACGCAACCCTTCAGCTGCCGAAAACTGGGTACGCAAAGATGCGACGAACTGTTTGAGCACATGATGAAAACCTTTGAGGGAGCTTGAACTCAACAAGGTGCTATGAGGCTTAATTAATTTATGTCCAAAAGCACTTTGAGGGCATCAGATGAAAGAGGTTATTACAGGAGCGCAAAGAGATCCTTTATCCCGCAAGTTGGAAGCAGGAACAGCCCTGGCCATGCTCCCTCTTTAAAGAGCACGGGCTATTAGCACAAAGGCCAGTGATGAATAGGAGCTATTTTATTTTTTTATCTTATGGAAATGATCCTGCAGCTTCCCGAGATGACACATCATCCTGGCACAAGAGGACATGGAGGGAGAGAAACTCCTGGTGAAAAACAGAGAGCTAATTATTTCTTCCTAAAAGCCTGCAATGAGCAAACGTCTAGACCAAAATGCCCCTCTCTCCAATGCCCCCGGGAGCGCTCGCCTCTGCTCCGACATCCCATGAGCTAGTCTAGGGCATCCTGGGGGTCCTCTGCCACTGCCAGATCTTTGAGGAGGAAGAAAAGGATCTCCTGAAAGGTGAGGGGGAGTTTGGTAGGGCTCTGCCTTGACAGCACCAGGCAGCCCAAGGGTGCCAGGTCCACATCTCACGTTCCAGAGTCCCCTGAACTCCTGAAGTCTCTTGCTGACACGTGCTCCACTGAGACCCCCATCTTCTCCCTCACCTTCGTAGTTTTGCTGCCAAGAGCCATTTTGGGTACCCTGGGTTGGAGACAGCAGGTGCCATCATTCAGGAGGTGCCAGTAGGAGCTGGTGAATTGTCAGAAATTGGGGTTTCTTGCTGGGGTGGGCAAAATGGGTTAGAAATCAGCCCTGGTCCCACAAGAAGGGTTGTTTTTCTTCTGTCTCCTTCCTCAAACTGGTAGATCTCTGGTGTCAGGGCAGGATCAGGCCCTTTTACACTTAATTTGTGGCTGTAGACCTATAGAGGATTGCAACCTGCAGGACAAGTTCCTTTCCAACCACCCTTGGAAACCCCCCTGGGGTTTAAAATCCCCCCACTTAGCAGCCCGAATCATGTACGGTCCCCCTGTGCAAGCTCTGGCCCCACTCAGAGGGGCCGGCAGCACCATCCTGCCCTGGGCAGGGAGGACCGGGGAGAACGGGGTACAAAGGAGCTGGCACGGGGACAAGGATGGGGACAGGAGGCACTGTGGAGTGGGACCACAGAGGTTTCTCATTCCCCTGCTGTTGCAGCGGAAGAATGTTTAATTGCAGCTCCACAGCAGAGCTCATTTGAAGGTATGAATGTTGTCCTCGTGGGCGTTATTTTGCTCAGCTGTTTATGTGAACAGGGCCAGCTCCCGCTCCCAGGTTGATACTTCCTGGCTGATGGGACACTGTGGTGAAGGCACACATCCAGGTGGGAACATCTCATCTTCTCCGCGGGGCGACCAGCCCAGCTGCCCCTGCACCAGGGAGCAGCACAGGGATGGATCCTCCTGCTTCTGCTGCGTGGGTGAGAGAAGTTCCCCTAAGGACAGGTCTTTCCGATGGCCTGTCCTCCTGCCTTTGTAGGGCAGGTGATTCGGCAGGACTGGGTCCTCGGAGCCAAGCTGGGAGCAGCATGACCCTCCGGCACCCCTGCACAGCGAGGGTCCATGGGTGGGGAGGTCTCGTGGATGTAGTTGCCATGGAAAAACAAAACCCCTCGTCAAGATTCAGAGGAAGCTAATGAAATAATTAACAAGTAGCAAGAGGAGGATCATTGCAGTGTTTCTGCTCCATTGGCCAGGATGGGCAGCTGTGGCGAGGAACTGACCCTGAGAGCAATGCGATGGAAAAAGCAGGGAAATAAACCCCACATAAACCTGAGCTGAACCATCTTCTCGCTGGAGCTGAGATTTTCTGAATTTTGCCTTACTTTCTGTCCAAAAAGCAGAGATGAGAGTTCCAGAAGAAACTGTGTCCACACAATAGAGAAAGCAAAGGCACCGTCCACTTCTGGTGAGGGACGCTGGCCTGGGATGGGAAGCCCTTGTTCCCCCTGGATGGGGCCACAGGACAGAGGATCCACGTGGCTCCGTGGAGCCGGGCTTGAGCAAGGCACTGGGGCTGGACACACCATATCCACTGTTTCACCCTGCTATGAAGGACAGCATCAGACAGACTCTGCACCAATTTATGCAGCACTGCGATGTGCTCCTTCCATCTCTAGACACCATTTGGCAGATCTGTGCTGTGAATGTCACAGCAGTCTTTCATAATAACTTCTCCCACCATCCCATCAAGTGCACTGCGAGGGGTGTACCATCTGCTGGAAGCTGTACCACCATGTGCAGAGCCGCAACCCTCCCTCGCTAGAGGAACCCTCAAACCCTTCCCTGGTTGCCCACTCAGCCCATCTCAGGGTGTTACAGATAGGCACTTAAGCTGTCCTTGCGTTTCTCCTGGGGCGGGGGAAGTGGGTTCTTTTCATGTCCCCCTGTAGATGCTCCTCATGTCTGCAGTGATGGCCCCATGGGTGAGAAGGTGACCAGGTCCATGGCTTGAAGCACCTTCTCGTGTGTGTCTTTAGCACTCAAGCCTAACATCATCTTCCAGGGTAACACGTCAATAGGATCAGCTCTGCCTACAAGACTCCTTCCATAAACAAGTAAGTGGCAACACTCTAAGCCGTCATGGATAAAAGACCCTGTAATCTGATTTTCTCAGGCAGGAGCATGTCATTCACTAGAGGAGAAAGATTTGATCAACTTTGCTGAGACGGGCGCTCTGCACAGAGCGAGAAACCTCTGCAAAAGGAGAGCTGCAAACCCGGCAGGGCAGAGGAGAGGGTGGCTCACCTACAGACGAGCTCAGCCCCAAGCCCATCGCTGCGTCGGGCTGCCCCTGCAGCCAGCCGGGTCACCACCGAGGCTGACTTCGCCCAGGGACCAGCACGGGGAAGGGGAGTGGTGTGAACCCTCAGAGCCTGAGGGTTGACCCCAGCTTCAAAAGGCAGACAGGGCAGGGAACAGCAAGAACTGTCCTGTCTTAGCAGCAGCTGCCAATACAAGGCAACCAGGTTTCCAAAAGCTTTTCAAAAACTGATTAAAAAGTGTTCCTCAGAAAGGCACATAAACAAGAGAGCAGTTCGTCGTAGGAGTGCTGAACATTGCCAGGGCGGGCTCGCTTTGCTTGGGCAAGGTGACACGTACCTGTGTTTGCACTGGGGGTGGGAAGTCTGAGCCGGAAAGGTAATTAGTGCAGGGGAGAAAAATCTCAGCACACTTTAATACAATTTTGTGGTTGATGTTGAGCTCAGCATGAGCTGGAAAAGGCCAGTGCAGTCCTTGCCCCTGAGGAGTGCCCAGTTCCAGCAGCCTGGATAATGAGAAAAAGTGTTTTCTGAGAGAAAAGAAGTGCTTTTTTTCTTGTGAAGCATTTACTTTCTTTAAGCTGCTTGCAACATTTTTCATAATTAAAATATATCTATAACATCACCCAGTGCTTTTTGATGCTTGCTCGCTCTAAAAGTACGATTTGGATCAATGAAAATGTCCTAGGAGCTCATAGCAACATCCTCGCTCAGCATTTTTTTCACTTGAAAGAAACCCAAGGGGAATAAAGGTTCGTGTTGTGCAAGAAGAAAGATTTTCCAAAAGGGTTTTTCCCCACCCTGGGAAAAAGAGCAATAACCGCCTTGGTCCAGAGTTTCCCATCAAGGATGATTTGCATAATCAGCACTAAAATTAGCCTTCGTTCTCTCCTACATCTTGCAAAGGGAACCTGGCAAGAGAGGAGCTGCACCCAAGGCAAACCAGGTCCCCAGGGGGCACGTCCCCAAGTTCCCGACACGCAGCCACAGGTCCCTGGCAGAGCCGAGACCAGCTTCGTGCCTTGTGATCTCCAGCCCCAAGTGCAGCCAGAGCCTGGCGAGCCCAGGAACTCACACAGCGCCGAGAGCAACGATAATAGCAGTTAGATTTGATTTTGCCTTGAAAATACACTTTAATCAAACCTTATTGGATTAGCATTGAAATCCGAGCGTTGCTGGAACAGAGAGCTGCCGCTTCTCTGCCCCAAAGTCCTCCTGGCTTTTCAGCTGGCTTCGGCTTTAAACACACCTCCCACCCGCAGCAATTGTGCTCAAAGCTGAATAATAATAAAGGGACTTTGGTGCCAAAGTGAGGAAAAAACCCAAAACTCATCCTCAGCCCCCAAACCCGCGAAGATTTAGCCACACTCGCGCTCCAGCGTGCTCAGCATCACGAGGATCTTCTTATTTTTTTACCCCTCTCTCAACAAAATGTCAAAAATGTACTTAATGAGAAGTTCTCCTCTTACAAATGAAGCAGTAATCTGTCAGAAGGGAAAATGTGCTGTAAACTTCGAGCTCATCCCCTACCTCCTTGCCAGCACCCATTACAGCTCGCTGGTGGGCAGCGGGGCCCGAGTGCCATCTACAGCTGTCGGGGAGAACTGAGAACTCCAAAATCCTGCTGCAGCTCCAGGCTTAGGGGCGCTCCCCAAAAACCAAGTGCTGGCAGAGCCGCAAGAATCATGGCAGGGATGTAGGGCAGCCCCCCAGCAAGTTAATTAGCTCTCCTGTAAAAGCACCCTGCCCTTTAATTCGGGTTTATTTTGCATCCCACACTCACAGCAGAGCCTTCACGCACCACGCCGGTGCCCATGTTGTGGAGCGTGGGAAGTCCTGCACGGGGCTTCTTCCCTGGTGTGAGGAGAAGTCAGGGCATGAGGCTCTTCTCTGGCTTTGGCACCGTGGGTGGAACGGCAAAACACACCCGGGCAAGCGCACGGCATGGGGGGAGGAGACCCAGACAAGAGCCACGCTGTAGCAGCTACCAGAAAGATCTGCGGGAGAACATATGGTGTGTTTTTAAATGCACCCATAACATTTATTTAAAATACAGGCTCTAAAGCTTGCCAGCAAAGCTTAATAGGAGGAAATCTTTCTTTATACTGGAATCTCTCCTATTGTTTCACACAAATAATTAAGCTTGTATTTATTTGCTTTTCACCTAAACAAATGGAGAGTAGCATAGGGAGGGCTTTGCCCAGGATTCCCCTTGTGTCTGCAGGGTCCCAAATCTGACCTGCTCAGCCAGCCGATGGCTGTCCTCATCTGCTCAGCAAACCCAGCCCAGCTCACTGCCCTGACACAACCCCTAAGTCATGCCCTGCTGCTGCGAGGAGATGGTCTGGAGGAGAAGAGCATCTCTCTGCATGTCCGTCTTGCTGCCGTGGGATGGGGCAGAAGCTGAAGCTCCAGGTCGGATGGTGCGGTTCAGAGTGTACCAGCCTCGAGCTGTTCTCCTGCCCAGCCCTGCAGGTTTGGCAGCCGCATCCCTCCCTGCCTGGAGATGAGTCAGGGGATGGCAGGCGAGCGGGGTTTCTAACACAAGTCTGTGATGGCACCGCAGTTCCTCCAGCCCGCTTCGCACCCAGCATGAACGGAAACAGCCCCATGGCCGCAAGGCACAGGGTCACCCCCAGGATCTGTCCCCTCTCCTCTGCCTTCCGCTTTGTCCTGCCAGCATCTCCCCCAGGCGCTGCCGGGATGTGCTCTGCCAAGGAGAGAAATGCCAGGAATAGCGGGAGATGGATTTCTCATCCCCTCCGTTCCAAGTAGGCCTGTGCCTGCTGCTGGCGGCGTGATGATGCTCCACAGGTATCTGGCGCAGCCCCTTGGGTGGGTAATCCATACGGGCCAGTGCCCCACAGCACAGCGGAAGTGACCTGCAAGGGGTGGCAGGGAGCTGGGGGCAGACCCCAGGGCTAGCTGCACCCCACACTCTGCTGCAGGGGCTGGGGTCTGGCTGCAACTCGGTGCTTTTTTTTTTTTTTGGTGTTCAATGGCT
>NW_010412207.1:38595-43577 GCF_000710305.1 Buceros rhinoceros silvestris
GTTGCACCATCTAGAGGAGAAACGGGTTCTGGTACCCAGAGCAGAGGCCAAATCCAGGCAGGCAGAGACATCCTTTTCCTATAGCCCACAGGAAAAGGATGAACAAAGCAGCCTGGTCACAAGCAAGGTGCAAATCCCGCAGTGAGGTGCGTGGTGAGGGATGTCAGGGTCTCACGAGTGAGCCCAGATGGCCCACCCTTCCCAGAGACGGGGAATAGCCGGAACAGGATTCGAAGATGCTGGCCCTGCCTGCTTTGAGTGTGACTGATGTCAGCTGGCTGCAAGGAACAGGGCAAGGGAGAGGGAAGAAGTAAATTAAAAATCCCCAGTCTGCAGTCACGATGACCGCACACCCCCGAGCCGGGAGGCAACAGCCCTGAAAGCAATTTCGTCGCTCAGCTGGACCTGTATTACTTCTCTCTCTCTGAACAGATGTGCCAGTGACACCTCTATGAATTATCACGGTGGAGATGTGAGTGGGTGATGAAAAGGCCCCCCCTCCTCCCACCCTAGCAGCAGCGCTGCTCCTCTCTGCACTCCCGGCTGCCCTTTCTGCAGGGTGCCGAGGCCAAGCTGCTGCCCAGAGCTCCAAAGAGGCAGCAGGTTTCTGCCAAGAGCAGCTCTTCCCCTGCACTGGAGATGTCCCCAGAGAGAGATCTGGGGACCAAACTACCAGGGCCAAGCCCACAGGTATCCAGAGGAAAAGGAGTCTGCACGCCTTGGGGTTGGCAGCACCCCCCAGCTGAGCACACCCAGCTCCCAGGACCGGGGGGCTGCCCACTGCCTCCCACCAGCTCGCCCCAGAGCGGCCAGATGAGCCCAGGCTCTGACTTGCACTGCCCTTGCACAGGGTGTGAAGGCTTTGCCCCTCTCTGCAGCCTCCTGAAGTGTCAGGGGATATATGAGCTCCATTCGCACTGATTTTTATGGGGTTTTTGTAGCACTCCGGCCCCTGCAGATTGCAAGTCACAGGGAAACATTGATCATATCCCAAATACAACCACTAACACATCTCAGCTCTCAATCTGCCTCGTTTGCTGACACCCAGTTTCCTCCTCCTCCTCCTCCCACAAGCTCCTCGCAGCCTGTTCCTTCCTCCCTGTCTGTGGTTAGTCTACAAGCTGCTCCGGCTTTCCCATCCCACACGCGGCTGCATGCACAGATCCCCCAAGGAGATGCTGGGAGCCTGGGGCTCTGCCTCTGCTCCTTCCCTTCCGCACTCACAGGGTTTCTGAGCCTAAGCCAAGCTGGACAGTGGGCAGGGAAGCCTGGCCAAGGGTCAGATCCAGCCCCTGCACTGCACAGGGTGGGGAGCAGCGAGAAGTGAGCAAAATGCAAAGCGCAGCAGGTAATGGGAATATTTGGTTGGGTTTTTTCCCTCTGATTCTCCCAGGCCAGTCAGGACAGTGTCAGGTATTGGTGCATCGTTGGACCTTTTCTGAGCACCACATTGTGGGTGAAGATTTGTAGGCCCCTGCTGTCAGCCCACCTCGGCAGCTCCCACCCTCCTGGTGCCATGGAGCCGGCTGCCTTAGGGGTGCTGGATGGACTGGACAGGGTTTGGGTCATCATCCAAGGGGTTCAGACCAGCGGGATTCAAGACCAGCATGAAGAAACACTCCAAAAGGGCTGACCATTAACACCAGCAGCACAAAAGTGCTTCTCCAAACACCGTGTTTTTCTTAGCGCTTACCAGGACAGGATTTATCTCCTCCTGTTTCCAGAGCAGTTACGGATCTGCTGCACTGAAGGCATTTGCGGTGCCCAGTCAATACTCGTCCGGCCCTGACAGCTCTGCAGAATGGGAGGGGCAATCTCTGCACTTAGTACAAAATTGTCATCACTGGACAGATGCCCTGGCCCTAAAAGACTCTTGTAGAAGCCGGAGTGCACGTGGCTGTGGGTGTGGAGTGTGTGCAGCTGCAGCCAGCACCAAGCCAGGGTGGTGGGGGCTCCTGCCCTCCACCCCAACTGGCTGCAGCCCTGGGACATGATTTTGGCCCACAGGGAGAGCAGCGTGAGGGCTGGGGAAAAAGAAATACTTAAAAGGACTGTCAGCACGTTTGCCAAACACTGCTTCAACCAGCCTGAAAGTGCTGCTGGGAGGTCCTTCACCCTGCAGAGGAGCAGGGAGGCTTTCCTCTGCAGAGTGCTCTGCTGAGGGGGATTTGCTGTGCTGGTTTGCTGGAGGAGAACCCAAGGCAAAGGATTGCACGGACTTCCTGGCCCGGTTTGATGAAAATTCAGCACTGTGGTGATCCTCGGCTTGATCCAGAACTCCTGTAAGGAAGTGTTTGGACCACTGAACCGAACCGCAGTTGTCTGCAAACCCTTAATCAGAGCCTGGTTGTGCAAAGCGCATTTTGCAATTGCAGCGGCATCGGTGAATGAGACTCACTGTGCGCCGTGGTCCTGCCCCTGTCTTCCCCACTGCCTGCCCCAGCGTGACCAGGCAGGCAGTGTCCTGTGGTGACAGCGCGGGCTCAACCCGCTCCTCGGGGACAAGTCGAGAGCCTTTGACCACCTGCCAGCTGCCCTGTTGTGAATTCACCGCAGGGAGGTTTCGCTTGTTTGCAGCCAAGAGAGTCCATGGATGCTAAAAATAGAGCACTCCTTGAAGGTGATCTGAAAAGCTCTCCTGCATGTGAAGATGCCTGTTAAAAACACTGGCGTGGAGCTACTAGGGGCTTGGGACAGCACTTGGGACAGCTCTGCCGGGAATGGGGAGCTGCTCCCCAGCAGTGCCCAGCCTGGCAGGTGGTGGCAGGGATGCTCCCGAGCAAGCGGCCGGTCAGGAACGGTGCTCTGTAACTGCAAGATGTGACAACTGCAGAGGGACAAGTCTGGGATTTCTCAGCAGAGGAGCCGGAGGAGCAGTAAGGAGGGGAGCTGAAGCAGTGTGTTGTCTTTTCTGCCCCCAGCCCCCTTACAGCTCTGAGCAATTGCAGCACAAAGTCAAAGCAGAACAGTTTCCTTTTGAAATACACAGCAAAACACTCAACATCTCGGTTTCATGATGGCTTTTCTTTGAGTAGCAGTCAAAGTATCTATCCCACCGCCCATCTGTGATCTTGCACTTTGAACAGGCCATTTTAAAGTTCACAGACCCCTTTCCATCACCATCCACCTTGGCTTCTGGCACCTAATTCCTGTGTTTACATCCCAGCTTGTGGCTGAACTCAAAGCGTTGCTGTGGGAAACTCTGCTCGTGGTTCGTTTGAAGGTGAAAAAGAGACTTTCTGTGTCTGGATGCATCCCCAAGTGTTCATCAGTGCTCCTGAAGGCAGCACCTCAGTGACCCTGCAGATCCGAGAGCCCTGGGACGAGCTGGTAGTGGCTCTGGAAAAGCCACAGCTGGTAAAGCCTGGGCCAAGGTAGCCCACACCACGCAGTCTGCCCTTTCTGGGTAGGACCCATAGGTGAGCGTGCAGGTGGCACCCTAGACAAGCCACACCAGCCCCTGGCTTCTCATACTCGTTCTCACCTCTCTTGGAAGCCTCAGAAGGTGGAGAGGACTGTGCTGATAACAGTCTGACACCTAATGGGCACAAGCAGAATTGTGAGAAGAAAGAGATCCAGCTGGAAATGTCCCCGTGGGAAAACAGACAGGGCAAAGCCCACGGAGCTGGACGGAGAGGGAAGACTTGGGTGAAGAAAACTCTTAAGAGCCCATATGGCACATTTCCATGCTTGGAAACATGAAAAAAATTATAATTTAACCTAGATGGGAATTAGTTGCATGAAAAATATTAAAAGGTTCTAGGTAGAGAATATCAGAGAGGTGTCATCATTTCCTTTGACATTTCAGAGGTCTCTACCATGGAACAGCAAGGAAAGGTCAGGGTTGCAATCGAACCTCTGGGCACCAAATTGCATTTCTCAGGCTGTATTCTTCTGCCAGGCACACGCGGAGTTACGATGGCAAAAGGGCATCTTCAAAACCAGAGGCTGTGCTCCACTGAGACCTGCAGCTCTGTTTTGTGGAACCATCAGTGGTGAATGGGAAGTTCATCGGACAACTCAGGACCATCAAGAGTATCATGTAACCACGTCCCCAGGTTCTATTTCCCACTGGATCTGTTTCATGGAGCCGGTGGGTCTCTTCTCTTAAAAAAACCTGGCATCTAAAAGTGTTTTACAGCAACGGTGTAAAGGCAAGACACAGCAGAGCTTCCCAGGACCCAGCTCCACCGACAACTGCCCTCACACCCCCTCCTGCCCTCAGTGCTGCTTCCCCAGGCAGCCTCCAGTCTGCTGTGGGGACGCTCATACCATCAACGCTCCATTCAGAAGGTGAATAGAAATGTTCAATATCCAGCGCTCTTTGCTGGCAGCTTTCACGGGTCTCTCTGTTCCTTTTTTTCTAAATTAGATCTTTCTATTATAACTTCAAAGCCTCATGAGTCTCCTTGGCATTTATTAAATAACAACTAAACTCTTCAATTTACCGTGTTACTACATGATGCCGTTGTACTCCATCTAATACGCCGCCTGCGATCAGAGCGAAGGAGATGAATGGGGCAGGAAGATGCAGGAGCAGGGCCACCAGCATGACCTGCTGCCTCCCGGGATGTCCCCCTGCTCGCTGCAGCTCGTGGAAAAACAAATTCATGCAAGAAGGAAATAAGTGCTCAAGCCCTGCTTTGGACCAGAGGTGAGAAGCCCACTTGATTTATTTTAAAGCCAGTGTTGGCACTACTTTTTCCGGAACAGTTTTGAGCCTCCTGAAGCTCAGTGGAACCATCTGATCTACGGACCCCAAACACCGGCTGAGCTCAAGGTTCAGGGCTCCATCCACACCCTTTCCCTGCTACTTCTTCCACTAAAATGGTCAGGATTTCACTTATGTGGATTGGTTTTGCCCCAAAACCCAAAGATGTGCTTGGAGAACACAAAAGTGCCAGCAGCAGAGGAAAGGGTTTGCAGAACCTGAGGCTATTGACTTCCCTGTGTCCTAGTGTTGGCTGTGCCCGCAGCCAGTG
>NW_010412207.1:43653-43911 GCF_000710305.1 Buceros rhinoceros silvestris
CCCGGGGGCTTTGGACTCCCCTGTGTCCTAGTGTTGGCTGGCCCCGCAGCCAGTGTCGGGCGTGACTCACATTCCCAACGAAACAGCAGCGCAGCAGAAAGGGCCGTGTTTTGACACGGCTCCACGTAGGAACTGTAATTGGCCATGAAGCCACAGGTTACCTGACAAGACGAAGATCTCTGAGGTGAGTCCTTTTATTCTTACTATTTTGTTTTTAATCTTGTCCTTTTTGTTGCTGGGGGGGGGGGGGGGGGATAA
>NW_010412207.1:44108-46062 GCF_000710305.1 Buceros rhinoceros silvestris
CAGCGGCTCTGGCCTCTCATGTATCCAGAGCCACCTCTAACGAGCGCCTGCCCCTGCCCCCCGAGATAAGCTGCAAATGGGACGAGCAGATCCTCAGCTTGGGGAAGACGTTTCCTTTTCAAAACAGGAATGTTTCCCTGTCATTGCGGCCTTCCTAACAAGGGGTCCAATTAGTGCTTGTGACTTTGTCATCCATCCAGCGGGGACACAGGGACGGATGGGGACCACTGCTCTCATTTCCGCAAAGATCATGGATCAGGAAGACAAATCATCCCTAATGGGACCTCGGGGAGAGGCTCTGCTCTTCTTTCAAGTCAAAGGCTGTGCATGGAGGCAATGTGCTCTGCAGAGCTGGGAAGAGTAGAGCTCTCGGGCAGCAGCAGCAGCAGCCTCCCCCTTCCAGCAACTGCATGAGCACAAAACCATTTATCAGGCTTCAGGCCATAGCTTTGACTTTAATTTTATTTTTAAAGAGCATTCACATGTAAATCGACTTGGCCCGAGAGGATACACGAACACAAGAGCCCTTTCTTTCCTCTGGCATGGTATTAGGAGGAATATGGTGAAAGGAGCAAAGTTTCCTCACCTCCAGGCTGCAATTCTGCAGCGAAGGAAAAGCAACTTCATTGTTTCCCCCTGCACACAGATGCTGGCTGTGCTGTTTTCAGCAGTCTTGTTCAAGCGAGACATTTTGGAATATAAAAGCGTATTACAGATCCCAGGGACAAGAACACACAGTCTTATCGGCTCTGTTTTATCTATTGTAAGAGCAGGAGATGAATTAATATGAGCCTGTAACTCTGCCTGGCGGTTTGAAACACGGTCCTGTCCCACATCCCCAGGGTCAGGCCTGGTTCGGTAGGTAGAGGATTCCCGGGGAGAAAAAAATTTAGAACGTGAGGTTGGAGTCCAGGACACGGCACAATTCCTCAACTTTCGAGCTGCGCTGCGGTGCTGCGACGTGCTGTCAAAGCTGCAGCAGAAACAGCAGCATCAGTGAGGCAAAGTGTCTGGGGCTTTGAATGGAAAGTGGCACAGAAATTGAGTAATTGTATGAGGTATCACCTGGTAAGGACAATAAGCCCGATCCTGTCACCCACCACATTCTTGTACACTGGCAATAATTCCCCTTTACGGCAGTGGAGCCCAGCAGGGTGTGAGCGTGGAGCCTGGTCTGCTCTGCCACGAGCTGTCACCCCATTTTCAGGCCAGAATCTTTCGTACCTGCAGTTCCCTCAGCACATAGCCTGAGCATTTCGCCTGGGATTTTGGCAATGGCTCAGGTGTTCAAGCACCACGAGGGAAAAATGCACTGGCAAAGTGAAAACGGGCAGCACTTGGGTTAAGGCATCACTTTTTTTGTTTGCTAGAAACTAAGAATGGAAATGCCTGTGAAGATTTACAACCCCAGAGTTATGACTCACTCTGAGCTTTTTCAGGAATAAGCAGGCTGGAACGGGTGTCCCGAAAGGAAGGGTTCTGCCGCTGGGCTCTGCTGGGGGAGCACCGGGACGATGGGATGCGGTTGGCAGCGCATCCTCGGGATGCCGGCTCGCCAGCACAAGGGAGGAGAAACAGAGCGCTCTAACTTCGCTGCTCCTCCACATAAAAACTCCGGGAGCCAAAGCACCAACAGCTTCACCTCCGGTAAAAAACAGGCCTCGGCTCTCACCTCGGTTCTAGTTTTGCATTCCCCAGCGTTGGCTTCGGGACGGCCCGGGGTGCAGCAGCCCCCGCTGCAGCCCCAAGGGACGGCGGCGATTCTGCTCCCGTGCGCTGTACCCGACTCCCGCTTCGAGAGCGACCCGGGGCCAACAACCGGAACGGGTGTTCTCACCGTCCCTGCCGGGACAGAGCCGGGCACCGCTGGCAGGAGCAGGGGTTGGAGCCCAAAATGTTGCCCTGGTGCTGCAAAAGGCCCCGGCTCCACATGGCCGGCGGGGTGCCCCGTCCT
>NW_010412208.1:0-18788 GCF_000710305.1 Buceros rhinoceros silvestris
TGTCTTATGAGGAGCAGCTGAGGGAACTGGAAAGGTTTATTTTAATCTGGAGAAGAGGAGGTTGAGGGGAGACCTTATAGCTCTCTACAACTACCTGAAAGGAGGTTGTGGGGAGGTGGGGGTCAGTCTCGTCTCTCATGTTAAGAACGACAGGATGAGAGGGAATGGCCTCAAGTTGCGCCAGGGGAAATTTAGGTTGGATATCAGGAAAAACTTATTTCCAGAGAGGGGTGTGAAGCATTGGAACAGGCTGCCCAGGGAGGTGGTGGAGTCCCCGTCGCTGGAGGTGTTTCAAAGCCGTGTAGATGTGGTGCTGAGGGACATGGTTTAGGGACTCTGGTAGTGCAGGGTGAACAGTTGGACTTAAAGGTCTCTTCCAACCAGATGATTCTATGATTCTATGAATCCCTCTTGATAACTTAGCCTGGATGCTCACACTTGTTTTGGTGTGGTTTTAACATACCGTGTGGCAGGGTAGTCTTAGGTGTAGATAACAGAGAACCGGGAAAAGATGGACGTTTTTAGAAACTGAGTTTTCTAAAGTTTGTTTGCAATTAAAAATATCCAGAATTCAAACTAGATGAAGTGCTTTGAAACATAATTGAGCATTCCTAGGCCTCAAGAGACTCAATGTGCTTTATCTGTTTATTGGAATGGCAATTTAATACTGCCAATTTCTGATTGTTCTGTTTCCTCAAGGTTGTTTCATGCAGTTGATCACAAAGTTAATGACACTTCTGGTAGACATTAAGACTTAGAATCATAGAATCTTTTAGGAGTCCAAGTGTTAAATTCCTGGCAGCAGTGGGATTCAAACCCACATCCCCAAAGAGACTGGAGCCTTAAATCCAGCACCTTAGACCACTTGGCCAGACTACCATGGTGAACTTATGTAGCACACGCTTAATGTTTGTAATCTTAAAAACTCCACTAGCTCTGTGGTTTCTGGCTTCTATTTTCTGCTGAATACAAATATGGAAGTGGATTGTTCCTCACTCACCATCTTTTAGCTGCCAGTTTTTGTCTGGTTTTTAAAATGCTTGCAGAGCTTATGCTTTGAGGTTGGGTCTTGGCCTGGTATGCTAATGCAGTCTCTTAGGAATATGTTGAATGGTTGTTCTCAACATAGCAGCAGCTGTCATCATTTACAGTTTTAGTGTTTAGGGAAAACTCAGCTGATGCTGACATTAAATTACAAGCGCTACTTGGTTAAAAAATAATGTTCATAGAAAAGATTGTGTCCTTTGTTTGAACTGCATTTCCCTTTCTATCTCCATTTCTTTTTCACCTCCTACATCTTCACTCTCACTTGTGTTCAGCTTGCTCTTTCAGCTGCTGGGGATTCCTTTCCCAGAGGCTAAAATAACTTACATCTTTAACATCTAAAACAAGTTGAGAGAACCCCATCACCTAACAGTGTGGAGTACTGGGAAGCACGTTGCAGTAATTATTTTTTTTGAAAAATCCTGAAAGTGTCCTATAGAAAGCTTTTTAAGTAAATAGCTCCTCCTCACAGCTTCTTGTGTCTGATAAGGTCGTAAGATAAACTGAGTTGTAAAATGTTACAGAAGTTTGTGGAATACTTAAATCTTCTAAAAGGTCTGTCAAAGAATATGGTACTAGCTAGTCAACTTTTGGAAATAGAAACTCAGAGAAATACAGTAGTTGCTATTAAACTGAGCACTTATGATTGCATACCTAGCACTATCAGATGCTACAGTTATATCTAGATAATCAATGACAGACAAGAGGAGTATTTCATATTCTGAAATGCTGTTTTTGATGATGAATACTCACTGGTAACGAATAGAATGCTCTTTTATAGTTGCCTATAGGGATGGATGTATGGGCTGAATCTGGATTAGAGAGCAGCCAGCCATTATGTGTGTCTGTGTGTGATCATCAGAACTGAACTGTGTAAATTTTTGCTGAGTTCAAATAACTGAACGAGCACCTTCAGTCATAGCTCAGCTTAGACCATAGTGAAAATAAAGTAGATTAAGCTCTTTGACTGTAAGATGAACTTCCAAAGTACTCTTCTTTTAAATACTCTTGTCAAAGAGTGGGCTTTCTTCTGTATACTGGCATGGGAAAGGATAGTCACCTAATAACTCAGTTTAATAATCAGCTGTCTCCTGTAGGAGTTACTTCAGTAGTATCAAAATACTGTAGTGATAGTAGTATTAATTCCCACTTAAGTAGGGATGGCAATTCTTGCCTGTCTTATGTGATTTTTTGGGGGGGATGGGGAGGGGTGGGGGAGGAAATCTGCTTTGTGTTTGGGGCAAAAAAGGCTGGAGAATTTAAAAAAGCTCTGCTGCTTCCTTTTCCCATTCTTCTTCCCAGTGCCTACTTTTATAATGTGTGATGCTGAGGCACCAATAGAACCCACAACAGCATCTAAATTTTCACAAGGACAAAAAAAAAAAGCTTTCCCAACTGAGAAATTTGTTTCATAATATTTCAAAATGTATTTCTGTGAACAGCAGTCAGGACAAAATATAGCTGCAGAGGGAAAAATTCTGAAAGAATAGAAGATGGCTGAGGAAGATTTACAAGGCATGCAGATTTCTTGCCTTTTTTTTTTTTTTAGGCAAGATCCTGCTGGTTTGGGTTTTGGAAACAGCAATGAGAGCTGTTGACATCCAGTAAGTGCACAAAACAGACAGAATGTGTTTCAGTTTTTGTGTGAAGATAGACATGAGAGTTATTTTTAAAAGCATGTGAATCTCCTCAGAGAGCCCCGTTGAAGAATGTATTCCATAAGCTAGACTCTTACTCCAGGATGTCTTGAGGAAGACTAAATATCTTTTCTTAGATTAGCATTTCCTGAACGAACCTCTGCAGGTTTAAATAAGTAAGACAATACTGGGAGCAGCAAATGGAAGTCCAGAGAGGTTGGAAGATGGCATCAGAGAATAAATAACTTGGAGGAGAGGACAATATAATTGGTGACTATTTAGGAAGAACAAGGAATTGGAAGGCAAAGGTGTAGAAGAAAAGGAAGCAAAATGCCTGAAAAGAAACACACTGAAGTAGTAACAGGCACAGAGAGTAGATAAAATGAAGCAGAAACAAAAACATCACTGGGCTGAAAAAAGACAGATACCAGGAAAGAAAATGAGATTAAAGATATCCTACAAGTGGTGCTTTTTTCCTTCATGTTCTATGGAAAGCACCCATGGCTAAGAACTTCAGAGTGGAATACTTGTGACATAGCTTTGATAGAAATGGTTGCACAAATTTCAAACTCAGATGGTGCCAGGCAACAGCCGGTTAAGTTTTGTGCTCTTGATCAGACATGCATATGAAGCTCATTGCAGAGTAAGAACTAACTTGCGGTACGGCAGCAAAGCCTTCTCTACTATTACACATTTCTTTCATAGCTGCGTGTAGAAGACAAAAGAAAAGCTTAGAGGTGCTTGGGGCAATCAAACATCATACAAGCCATTTTAGTTTGCAATTTAAATGTCACATTATGAGTATCTAGGACTACACACCACCCAGACCCTCCACCACCTGAAACCTGATTGCTGCGAGTTGTGAAAAAAGCTCTTCACCACCACCACCACGAAGACAGTTCCTGTTTTGTGAACTATAGCATCCCTGGAGTATTTTTTGTTCTTTCTACTACAGACAATAGTATGGCTATTTGCATTTTTATGTGAAATTTCTATCAATCCCCAAGTGATTCGAGTTCATTGGAAGTGAAGCTGTGCAACTTGATCATTGCGTTTTTTCTAAGTAATTCTGAATTTTGTATTTTTCTGTTTAGGCAGTTTCAAACTTAGGTATTTATGAGCTTTAAAAAACCAAAAATCTTTCAACAATTTGCTTGCTACTTAAAGGCTTAGCTCTACCAAAGTTTGTAGCTCTTCATCAAAATTCCACTGACTTTAATGGTGTAAGACAGGAAGGTCGAGATGGATTTTCATTCACAAGAGTCCTTTAGCATGGACTTCGTCTGTTTCCACTGTTCGTCCATTTAAAAGGCAGTGGCTTTTACCTCATCCTTGAAATAATCTGGTGTTTCTTACATCAGAACTAGTAGTTTCCTGTTACTTGAGTCATGAGACAAAAGAAGCGTGTATGTTCTAAAGGAGTTTCTTGAACTGAATTGCTAGAACTGCTATAATACAGCTTGACATTCTTTGGCAGCTCTCCTTTTTCTCTTACTGTGCTTCTTGAATATCAAAATAAAAAGGTGTAAGGCTCCTTTGTAGCTTGTTGCTTCCTCCAGCTTACAATGCTAACATTTGATGAAGTAAAACTTACGGAGTAGTTATGGTATTGTAAAAGTACTATATATAGATGGGACTATCAATTCAGCCAGCATTTATGTTTGTATAAAATGGGGTTATTTAGGAGTAATTAAGATGCTTGCTTATAGTATCACAAAACAATAATCCAGTAAATCTTTGACTGATGGATCCTACAGCTTGGATAAACTATAAGTTAAATAATCAGACATGAGCTGGCAGCGTGCGCTTGCGGCCCAGAAAGCCAATTGTATCCTGGGCTACATTAAAAGAATTGTGACCAGCAGGCCAAGAGAGGTGATTCTGCCCCTCTGCTTTGCTCTGGTGAGACCCCAGCTGGAGTCCCTCCAGCTCTGGAGTCCTCAGCACAGGAAAGAGATGGACCTGTTGAAGCAGGTCCAGAGGAGAGCCACAGAAACGATCAGGGGATAGAATGCTCTGAAGAAAGGGTGAGAGCATTTGGGAGAAGAGGAGGCTCTGGGGAGTCTTTGTTGTGGCCTTTCCATTCTTAAAGGGGGCGTAGAAGAAAGAAGAGGACAGTCTTTTTAGCTGGACCTGTTGCAACAGGACAAGGGGCGATGGTTTTAAATGAAACGAGTTTCTCTGGAGAAGTGACTAAGCAGTATCATCTGCCAAAGTTATTTGAATCACATTAAATCCATCTGCCCTTGTATTGCTTTGCGTTAGAGGGTTTTTTTAAGTCCTTTACTGTGTTTGAAATTCACTGTCATTCTAACATTCCACGGTCTGTTGTGGATTAGGTTTGTCTTTTTCCTCCAAAACTAATAAGTCTTTTGTCTGTATGTTTCCCTTCCTCATAGGGATTGGACAAAGGTTACTTCCATGTGAGAGGGAAAATGCTTTCAGAAAGCAGTGATTCAGCAACATGTTTTCCCGTACCTTATGACCTTCCACCAGAACAGTATGGAAGCAAAGGTAAGGTGTGACTTCAGAAAAAAAGTAGCTGTATTACCTACAGAGCAAACTAATTGGAGTAACTCTGAGCCATTTGAACACTGCTATGTTCCAAAGTTGTATTTTAACATTTTTTTGGCATGACTGGGTTTGAGATTATATCAGTCCCACATTCTGTTTGTAGCTTCAAAGAAAGCTACTATAGAGTCTCTTGGTTCTAATTTTTTCTTTATGTTTTTTTTTAAGTTTTGGATCAACAACCTAAATATTTTTTCATTCCTCTTCTGGGGTTCTTGTATGCATTAAGAAAATAAATACTCTTTCTGGAATCCAAATGTTTTTCTGCAGAACTAATGAGGAAAGGAGTGTTGAAAGACACATGTTTGGAAGAGTGCAGGTGTGAGGAAAAAGCAATCCTTTGGAAGCGGGGTGTGAATACCATAGAGCAAATGTGAAAGAATTGCTGCAAATCAGAAGAAAGAAGAGTTGCTTTTGGTCTGTTCTCTCTTTTCATAGATTTAGACTTCATTTTCTTGAAGATCTGTGTTGGAATCCTCCTTGGAGAGGCAGAGAGGATGTATTTCGTAACACATGAAGAGGTTTACAAAATCTCAACCCTCTCAGATTCTGAGACTCTCTCAGAACATGCGAATGGGGAAAGTGACAAGTACATGCTGTTATGGGGTGGTGATGGCTCGAAACCTAAAAATACATTGAGGATATTGATGTTGATATGTAACCTACAATATGTGGGAGAAGTAAATTTTAATATTTTTATTCTTAAAACTAATGTGAAAAGATCAACTAATTTATATTTTAGAAACTATGATCTAGAAAAGGCAATCTTCACGGAGCTTAAAATAAGAAAGAGTAACAGACTTCAGCAAAGAGAGCAACTCAAATCTTTCTGTAGGTTTTTGATCTAACAAGTGATGAGGGGGGAAAGAATGTTCAAAACCTAAGAAGTAAATAGACTTATAGAGTCTTACATAGTAAGTAAGAGTAAAGACATATCATCTGAGGGTGACTGAAGTCCCCCAGCAGGATCAGAGCCTGTGAACATGATGCTTTCCTGTAGCTGAAGAAAGAATTCTTTGGCAGCAGCCTGTAGTAAACACCAACTACTGCATGGAGGTTTGCCTCAGGAGAAGTTTTCTCAGACTGAAAACTTGTGAGGTGATCCTTTTCTCCCCCTGCTGCCCCCCAAGCCAGCGGTGCAACTGCGTGGCAGGTTCTTTATTTTTAAACAGGAGATGTGACTCGAAATTGGAGACTGTATTATACTTGTATATGCCTGATTATATATTTATCAATCTCTCCCTCTATCTCTCTCTTTTCCGGTTCTGTTTAACTTTAAATGATTGCTTTATGGTTTTAATTGCATTCACCATTAAAACGTTTCTGTTTTTCACCCACCTTAAGTTAAAACCTGTATCACATTCTTTGCCTAAACAAGCCTTAATGAGCCAGGAAGTTCTTTTATGTAGGTTTCAGTGGGTTTACATTTCCCCTGAAACCTCTCAAGGTAACAGCTGAATAGTTCCAAACCAGGACACCCCGGCTCTGCCATGTTGCTCAAAACTCCATTCCTTTCTGCCACTGAGAATAGATAAAAGCCTTACAAGTCTAGCCAGCTTGTTGGCAAAGCGGCTTTTGCCCCACTTGCTCAGGGGAATCCCCTCAGCTCCCAGCAAACCTGGCTTCTCACAGGTAGGTTCATGATCATAGAAGCCAAAACCTTGAGTATGGCACCAGCTACACAGCCAGGCATACACCTGTTCAATGTGATTCGTGTTCCTTTTGTAACTTCCTAAGATGATTTTTCTGCTTTAAGAGCTAACTGCCTACCTAAAAGAATTCCTAAATGTTTTTTCAGTTTTCTCAAAAGAAAAACAAAACCAAAACCTGGCTTAATGTAGAAATGATGATACAGTCTGTTATACTGTTTTATTTAGTATAAAACACTCTCCATTTAAGTGCTGTAAATACTTATTAGGAAGTGGTGGCAGAGGTTGTGCCTGGGTTACAAGCTAACTAAAGGGGAAGGATATTCTAAAACCAGCTGTGGTGCTCTGGGACACGTATGCACTGTCTGTTTGTTCACTAATGCTCAAACTGGTGGTTTTTGGAAGGTTTTTAAGGTTTGGAAGTGCTTAAACTTTTTGGAAATTTCAGGACAAAGTCTAAAAATTAGACCCCATGTATGTTCTCAAATGTTTTATGTGTACCATCTTGCTTGTGCAAAAATGTAGATCTATGATTAATATTGTTCTTATTTTAATTCCTGCATTTAACCTACTGTGTCAGTGAGGGGGTTTTTTTTTTCACTTTTTGCATGGAAAGCTTATTTCTGAAGAGAACTTGTTTGTCCATAGTCCAGCTTTCGGTTCCCGGTTGGGTCCCAGCTATCTCCCATGATATGAACAGATGTCAGAATTCAAGTTGTTTAGGCTTTGGCAATGGAAGCAAAGTCAGCTGCCTGTGCCTTTTCATATCTTTCCTGAATATGCTGTTTCAGTTCCTCAGTCTCCCACTGGAAAAGATGTTCGAAGATTTTTTGGAGTGGACTCATAGTCTGTCCTTAACAATACAGTTATCAACTTCCCAAGTCTCTTGGGAGTGATATAAATAGGTTTGTTTCAATAAAGTCTTGAGAAACAGAAATGCAAGTAATAATACTTTCCCTAAAGGAACCATACTGACTGATCTCTATAATTGAAGGAGTAAAGGCTCTGGGTGATTTTCCACAAAGTCAGATTCCGTAACCATGGGAAAACAAAGTACACATCACTATATAATCGGAAAAATCCTATCAGGAGCAGGAGGAAGGAGAAGCAGGAGGAATAGTGGAATAGTCAACAGATGCCCAGGAGCAGGGTCGTACATTTGCCTTGTATTTTGGTATACCTATCTTCTACTTAGAACTTTACATTGGTTTTTCCTGTACTTGTGCAGAATTATATAATGTAACAAAGTGAAAGAAAAACAGTTCATTAATTTTTATTGCAGAGATTCTTCGTTTTTCTGTCATACAGTGGTTTTCTGCCGTATTAATTGGCGATTATCAGTTGAGACTTCCAGCGTGAAAACTGGGAGTAAATACATCTTGAAAAGCGATAAAATACATCTTAGGACATACAATGATAAACTCATCAGTAAATGATATAAATAATCTGTCTGGTTTCAGCCATAATAATTCATGAGGTTGATCTGCAGTCTTTGGAAGTCCATTAAGTTCAATAACAATTAAATAATTTGGTTACTGTCCTACTTTTTTCTCACCCCATATAACAGGGAGGGGGAAAAAAAACAGAGAAGACTTGGTTCACCTTTGCCTGTTTTTGCATCATTAGTCAGTGGGTTTCATTCTAAAGCCGAAGTTTAGGCAAAACAGAAAAATAGGATCTCTTGGACAATCAGTCATGATTTTCTTCCATATCTTTCAGAGATCTCTGAAGAGTATAAATTGAAGACACTGTGACACAACTTCATGATTTTGCACTGTTCTTCTCTCCCAGAGAGATGGATTGTCCTTCATTAAAACTAATCCTTTACTAAACATAGGCTAAGCTGTAGTCACTGAAGGATGTATCAATGTGCTTTAAGATGTCACTGGGAGATAATTGTGATATATCACCTCTGTGACACCTAACATATTTAATGTTTCCCTATTGCTTTCATTTAGCTGTGTATCAGACTTGCACAGAGCCACGTTTTACAATGTGTGGACAGGTAAATTCCATCTGCTTGTGCCAGCCAGAGTCATTTGATCTTCCTGAAGGGAACAAAGAGTAAAATTTAGCTGGGTCTCAAACCATAGCTGATAGCAGCGTAGGCAGTTCAAGTTGAGAGGAGCAGTTTGTAAGATTTCTTCTGTGGGAGAAACCATACCAGAAATACTTTCATGTCAAGTAGCTCATTTTAACTACATGGGATGATTTAAAAAAACAAAAACAAAAAAAAACTGAAACCAAAAAAAGCCAACAGCAAACCACACTATCATGCTTGAAAAAATATTTTTCGACCTAAAACTTGTCAGAAAGTAATGATTATGTGATTAATTAGATCAATGAATCAGTGAATCTATGGTTTACATGTATTGTAAACCATCTGGTTGTTGTATTAAAGTAAGCTTCAGTATGTTGGGCTATTCCATCTGCTTTTTTCCGCCATGAGTCGCACTTAACTTTCTAATAACATGTAAGTGGGGTTAGATTTCTGCTCAGCTGGCTGTTTTCTGCTATTTTTGGGAGACTTCAGCAGGTGGAACACTTCTGAAACATTTCTTTGCATTATTATTTTGCCAGATTTCAGATTCATTAAATTCATGGACTTGATACAGAGCTATCTTACAGCGCTGCTGAAAAGGGGATGGGCTAAAAACATATTTATCAACAGCTCTTTGAGTTGTGACTGGATTGCAAGGCAGGAATTTATATAAGCTTTTATTGAGCTCTTAGTTCAAACGCTCTGGAGCTGCTTAAACCCTCTGGAAGAGTACCCCATAAAAGTAGGGGGATAAGTCATTTCTTATAAAGTTATTTCTCATTCTGTTTTCTCTTCAGGGTATGTATTTAAATCAAGGAAAGAAACTGCCTGTTCAGTTGACAAATAGTATAGAGAAAATATATGTATAAACAAGAAAATAAGACAGTTTCCAGCTCAGTTCATATTAATCAAAAGTTAGAGTGAAGCTACATACTACTCTATATATATACCAATTATATCAATTGTATTGGTCTTTGGTTATCTTGCTGCTTGTTCCAGATTTCCTTAACCACTCTAGTAATTTATAAAAATGTGTTAAAATGAAATTCATTATTTTCCAGAAAGAAAATTATTTTTACCCCGATGACTGCGGACTAAAGCTTTCAAATCTCATGCTATGAGAGGCTGGAAGAGTGGTGGGCAAATGAGATGGAAATCTGTTTTAATGCAAGTTGAAGTATTGCGGAGAAATGAGCAGTCATTTAACGATTCATTAGTGCTCTAGCTGAAGTTTTCAACTCTGACAGCTGTGATTTCATTTTCTTAAGGATGTCAGATATTCACTGTTTGATATTTTGTCTAGTTTTCAAGGAGTTGAAATTGAGAGTATCATGAAATTACATTTGGTAATTCAGGAAACTAGTAACACTCCATCTCCTGTATTACACATAAACCAATGTTGGTTTTGATAAAAACATAAAAATTTTATGGCATATTTGTCTCCAGCTCTGGTAGGTTCAGATATTTATGTTCATTGTATGATTTTAAAAGTGGGGATAATTTTCATTTAGCCTGCCTTGTTCTAGTGACAGAATGCCTAAAAGCAGAGATCAGTATTTTGTCCAGCTAAGGTAGAGGAATCCTTTATTACTCCCTTACAGGGACCTGCTGTATCCTCAGGATGTCAGATTAGTTCTAGGAAAATGTTATTGTATGTGGTCTCTACCTTTCTCCCACCTTTGTTTTTTGTCCGAAGTTCTAGAATTCTCCACTTTCTCTGTCAGGTAACTCAAATATTTTTGAGGAAATTAAGAAAGAAGACTTCTGGGGAAGTCTTTTTTCAAAGTTATTTATGCAAGTTATTTTTCAATAATTTTCTTAAATATGTCAACCTAACACATCAGAGTTAAGGTTGCGCAGAGGCGTTTTTCCTTTAGGCTATTTCTTTCCAGCTGCTTTAAATTATCAGCACAAAACAGCTTTATAGTGCATGATAGACATAGCTTGCAGCTTTCTCTTGGAATTTCTTGCAGGGAATAACATGCACGTTTTATATCTGTCGGTTTTAAAATAAAGATTAAGATCATTCCTACTCTGAAGTGACAAAGGACCTCATTAATTTTTGGCATATAACATTTGTTGTGTGCACCATGTACGTTATTAACTCTTTGCAAACTGCTGTTTTGAGCAGTTGCGGTTGTTCACCTTCAACAGTCAGCTGAAGAGCAGAAGGCCATTTGTGGGCAGCGGATGCATCTGCAGGGCAAAACATTTAAAGAGTTTTTAAAAATAAAATTATCTGGTAGCTGATAGTACTACTTAATACCTTGACAGATAAACTGTATAGATATAACCACAATCTTCTGAACTCCTTTGTTCACAGAATCACAGAGTGGTAGGAGTTGGAAGGGACCTCTGGGTATCATCTAGTCCAATCCCACTGCTAAAGCAGGTTCACCTAGAGCAGGTTGCACAGAAGTTTGTTCAGGCAAGATTTTAATCTCTCCAGAGAAGGAGACTCCACAACCTCTCTGGGCAGCCTGTTCTAGTGCTCTTCCACCCTCAAAGTCAAGAACTTTTTCCTTATGTTCAGATGGAACTTCCTGTGTTCCAGCTTCTGCCCGTTGCCCCTTGTCCTGTTGCTGGGCACCGGTGAGAAGAGTCTGGTCCCGTCCTCTTGCCACACACCTTTAAGGTATTTATGAGCATTGATAAGATCCCCTCTCCATCTTCTCTTCTCCAGACTAAATAGCCCCAGGTCTCCGCTTTTCCTCACAAGAGATGGTCCAGTCCCCTCATCATCTTTGTAGCCCTCTGCTGGATCCACTCCAGTGGTTCCTTGTCTCTCTTGAACTGGGGAGCCCACAGCTGGACACAATAGTCTGGATGTGGCCTCACTAGGCAGAGTAGAGGGGGAGAATCATCTTTTTTGACCTGCTGGCCACATGCTTCTTAAGGCAACCCAGGATACCATTGGCCTTCTTGGCCACAAGGACACATTGCTGGGTTGTGGTTAACTTGTCCACCAGAACTGTCAGGACCTTTCTCCACAGAGCTGTTTTCCTGCAGGTCAACCCCTAACCTATACTGAGGTGCATGAGGTTATTCCTTCTCAGATGCTGGACCCTACGCTTTACTTTATCAAACTTCATTAGGTTCCTCTCAGCCCAGCTCTCCAGCCTGTCCAGGTCTCACTGAATGGCAGCACAGCCTTCGGGGCCATCAGCCACTCCCCGCAGTTTTGCACCATCAGCAAACTTGCCGAGGGTGCACTCTGTCCCTTCCTCCAGGTCACTGATGAATACGTTGAACAGTATTGTTGGAACAGTATTGGTACTGGACTCAACTAACCCCTGGGGAACACTGCTAGCTACAGGCCTCCAACTAGTCTCTGCACCACTGATCACAGCCCTCTGAGCTCTGCCTGTCCTTCAGCCAGCTCTCGGTGCACCTCACTGTCCACTCATCTGACCCACACTTCCTAAGCCTTCCTGTGAGGATGTTATGGGAGACAGTGTCAAAAGCCTTGCTGAAGTTGAGGTAGACAACATCCGCTGCTCTCTACTCATCTACCCAGCCAGTCATGCTGTCATAGGAGGCTACCAGATTGGTCAGGCATGACTTCCCCTTGGTGAACCCATGCTGAGCACTCCTGATAATCTTCATTTCCTCTATCCGTGGTTAACCTACAGATTCAGGCTGTCATAACAAAAAAAACTGACAAAACTGAATGTATTGATGGTACTAAGACTGAAGAAAGCTGTGGACCAGAAATATAACTTGAGAGTTCCTTGGATGGAAAACAGTCCGGTACTTGGGAAACATGCACGCAACAGCCAACTTTATTTAGCAAGACATCTTTGAAAATAAAATATCTTTGTGCCCGTGATTATATTCAGATTTTTATTTCCCTTTAGAATCTTTCAGATGAGTACTGCTATTTCATGGTATAAAATTATGTTCTTGTTGAGCTCCATTGTCACATCTTAATTGCAGTACTGCTGTTATCTCTCTTACCAAGTCAACCTGATACTCTCATGAAAGTACAGCATTTCGTTTAGAGCACTTGGAGGACTGATTCTCCTACCACTTTTGTTTCACCCTGTTGAGAAGTTTCTTAGAACAGACTTACATTATACAAAGGGGTACAGCCCCAGGGTGGTTTTGTAACTTTGCATGGGAAAAAGCTGCTTGCTGTAGTTGAGGAATATCACTTTTTGTGATTTTGATATTACAGTCATCTGCCTGAGGAAATCATCTGCTGTAAGGGAGGAAGTTACTTAGTACTTAAGTACATCAGTGGGATTTTTTAGAACAACTTGGGAAAGGCCTCAGTAAAGTGAAAGGACTTTTTGCCTCATCAGATGGTCATTTTGAAAAACAGAGTAAATCCTGCTTTAAAACTGCAGTACTGAGTCTTATTTTCTCTTTTCTGTTTTTGCTCAACATGTGGTCATTGTCCTGGCCTTCAGGATTTATTACTTTGTGTAGATCCCACATCTATACACCTTCTGCCTTTCCCCCTTCTTGAGATCTTTTGGATATGTTTTTGCAGTGAGTGGAACAAGATGAGTTCCTTTTCAAATGCCATGGTCATCCAAAGGGAGGGAAGAAAAGAGGCAGAAATATAGTGTGCACCTTCTGCAAATGCTGAAAGGGAAAACTTCCCAGCCTCACGTGGCAGGGAGTAAGTTTAGCACATTAGAATGTATGCGTAGAAAGACTTGAAGAGCTCCATTTATTTTTGAGTAACCTTTCTGTATATGTGAGCACTTACTACTTCAAAGGTACATTTTTCAGTTAGAAGTGTCGTGAAATATTGTGAAAGATAGTGTAAGAATCCAGTCTCTGCATTTAGAAATCAACCAGGAATAGCTCTCATCCAGATCTCCGCTCACAGTGCAAAAGACATTTAAACTGTAGGAAGAGGATCACAAAGATGCTTTAATTGTATTTTATGCAATTGTATTTTATTTTAACTGTTTTTTATTCAGTTGCATGTTCCTGTAATTCAGAGACTTCGGGGTTTGGCTGTACCTACTGTACTGTCATCTGTCATGCTTTAAGAGAGCATGAAGTTTTGAGATGGCTTGCCGGCATGTTTACACAATATACTGCATTTGTAAAATACTGCTGTTAAAATTGGTGAAACAACATTGTTGTACCATTGTCAGCTCATGATTTCGTATTCCATAACCTAATTTCAAAATACAGGGCATTCTTTGAGTGATTTGTCAGGTGTACTTGGAAAAACTTACCTTATTCTCCAGGGCCTCTTTGTCTTTAAATGAAATGTGATAGTCTGATAGTTGTGAGAGGATCTTCAAAAGCCTACCTAGGAATAACTGAAATAGCGCTTTGTCTGACATTTCAGATAACCTTAAAGTAGCAGTGGGGTGGGAACGGTCCTGTTCAGTTCACTGTGCGCTAACTGTAGTGCTAGAGTTCCGCTGCTTGTGAGGCAAGAAGGAAGTGGTGGTACTGGGTCACTAGATAACACTAATTCTGGAAAGGTGCAGTTGAGTCAAAATTAGAGTATAAAAAATGAGGAACTGAACTTGAAAGGTGTGGAGGGTAGGTACATTGACCTCACTTTAAAATATGTGTAGTGGAGCTATCGACAGGGAACAGTTAACCCCTTTTTTTTTTTCCCAGAAGATCAAAGGATTTAACATTCAAAAGTTTGGCAATCATTTTAGTGCGCAACAGTAAGCAGCTACAGTCATACAGTATTTATATGCAGTCATTGTCTTTTTCTTGCTGCTATAGCTACAAGTGATAAATAATTTTAAATTGGATCAGACATTTTAAAAATAACTGAATTATAATTTGTTTCAGCAATAGTTTTACACATGGCTTATTACAATAGCGTCGGCTTGTTTATAAAAGCAACAGGATCCCATTAATAGAACAAAGTTCCAAGTACATTACTTTAAGAAAATTTTATTAAGATAGCCACAATAAAAAAGAACTGCATTATGTATTGAAGCATTTCAGAGTGCTTTAAGGGTGGCTGAAGTTATCTCTGTATATCTGAGTTTTCCTGTATGTTTTGCTGAATTAATCAGAGTAAGTGCAGATAGTCGTGAAGATGGATAGGTCCAAGCTACATACGGTCCTCCAAGTGACAAATTCCTGTGCTTGAGTGGGACTGGATTTATTCTGATGTTATAGATAGAGGTCAATGATCAAATCCGATTGTATACTTAAAATCCTCAGTGCTTTTTTCCAACATTTGCCTTATTCTCTGCCCATTCTTGTAACTATTAATGTTTGCTATGTGGTAAGGTGTTCACCTGAAATACAAAAGGTACACATGGCTGTCAAGCAGGAGACTGATAAAAGCAGCCTAGGGAAATAATGGTGGTACTTTTTTTCCGCCGCCCCCAAGAGATCTCTCATAGATATCCTGTAGTTGACCCGGAAACCTAGAAGTGTTTTTTGGAAATGCGCTGTGAGTTAAGTGCTAGAGCTTCTTCTGCTTTCCAATGCCTTTTTATTTTTTCATGCTTGGAAACCACCTATCCACTGTAACCAAAAGCTGGCCAACTACTTCTTCCACCTCAAAGCTATATCATGATTTTAAATCAGGGCAAGACAAGGATGTTTGCTTTTCTTGTTCTCCTGTAATAACATTAAGTGAAACATGGCATTTGTTGCACAGGTTGTTCTTTCTCTGGTGATCACATTCCTGTGACTTGTACATCCCTATCTGTCTTCATAAACTGTAAACATAAAGTCTTTTTTCGAGTCAGGCAGATTCAATTTTATTGTAATTTAGAGCATTTTCCTATTACCCTCTTATTACTGTAAGCAGACACTGTTGTAAAACATTTGCATAGCTGGGCTATGTTTCACTGCAACATACAGCCCGACAAGACTAGAACGAAACGTACTCCAGAAGCAGGTAATAAAGAGTACTTGGTGGGAATGTTCTCCCCACTCCATGTTTAACTGGCGTGGTGCTTGTCACAGTGTGCCGTTGGGTAGTTTATACATCCCTTCATTATTGCTTCTGTCACTTTCTTACTCTCCTCTTCTTGCTACAGTACTTCACACTTCATTTATTGTGAGGGATGGCATTGGAGCCTGTAAACTTAAAATTGAACAACAGTAATCAAGATCAATAGCTTATCTAAAATTTCAATTGACAAGCATGTAGCAAACCTTTAGCAATTATATGTAGTATATCATGTTGATGAGTAGCTTGGTTTTGATAAATGAACTACTCCTGTCATCCTCAGAACAATTCAGTTCAGTCAGTGCATTGTACAGATTAACATCACCGTCTTCCTTCGGGGCTCGTTTTGTAGATGGAGAAAAAAAGCAGGCTAGATTTATATAGACTTCTTATTTGAGAAAAGTTGCTGGAAGGAATCAAGAAAATTTCTCTGTATTTGAGTGGGAGTAGCTTGAGAGGAGCAGAATAATAGCTTGGCTTCACAGACCAACTGCTTTTCTGTAACGTGTGTGTGGTAGGAGGAAGACTCTAGAGCAGGCTGCAGAGCTAGCATTGCCCCTTGTCCTTACTCAGAATGGGAACATATCCTGCATTCTGGGAATCGCAGGGAGGGAACTGTCTCCTGCAAACCTGTTGTTCATCTAAAGATGCAATATTTGAAGAAGTGAGCTGTGAACTTGGAACATTTCAAAGTTTGGGCAATGTCATTCTTACATGCTGAATTCTTACTGTCCGTGTGAAAAATACTAATACGTTACAGCATTTACTTACAGTTCCATTGGATTAAGAGACATGCACCACAAAACTGCTGCTGATGGGCCAAACCAAATGTGGCTGCGCTGTTATTCTTGTATACTGTCCTAAATACAATTCTTTGACAGCTGGTGGGGAGTATGTTGGATTATGATAATTACATTTTAAATAATATTTGAGGGAAAGCAAAGCCTTTTGAAAATTCTGAAGTCTTTTTCAAAAAATAACTGAATAGAAATTTCCAGTAAACTGAAATTGCATGGGGGGTTATGTGAAAATCACTGCAAATTTTGACCTTCCTCTGAAGGGAGGGCAGGGAAAAGGATTGAAATTTTACACTGAATAACTGAATTTGTCATGAGCGTGTTTTTGTTTGGGTTTACAGATCAACCGTGGATTTGGAATATTCCTTACACTGATGCCCCGGATACACATGGAAATATGTGGGTTCCCTCGTGAACGTTTCCAGTACTCTGTGACATTTCTCTTAACTGACACTGAGCCTACCACACTACTTGCAAGACTCCTTACTTCTCTTTTGTAAGCTGCAATGTCCGCTGTAATGGCTAACTTGTAGTTGAAAGAAACATTAAAATGTTGATAATGGGGAGATTCTTGGAGAATCTGTAACCACATTATTATAAAATGAACCTGCATTTTTTAAATACCTTTTTGTATTCTTTTTCCTTACTATGGTTCCTATTGTGCTTTTCAAGATTAAAACAAGTTTAGACTGTTCTCGGAGATACTCTCTGCATTTTAGCTGTAAGGAATTCAAAAGTTACTGTTCTGTGGGACTGTCAGTTGGCCCCAGTAGCTGGAATAAAAGCTCTTGTTTGTAAAATTTAAATAAAGTTGATCTTGTTTATATATACCTTGTTCCATCATCTTCTACATGTGTACGTTTCACATTGGATTGAAACTTTGCTTTGTAATTATCACTTCTAATGCAAGCTCTGATATTTGCTGGTTTGGCTTCTTGCAGAATTGGCTTCTTGTCAGTCTTTTTCCTCCCTTCCAGACACCACAGCACTATCCAAAACACTAAATTGGAGGGGACGGGCTGGGGTGCGGAAGAGTAGTCTTAAGCAGTGCTGTGGGATGTATGAACAACTGGTTCTGCAGCCTGGAAATCTTGTAGTGTAGTGTGGTGCTTCATTCCGACTTTTCTCTGGATCCCAAATAATCTGGCTAGGTAGCTGTTCCAGTGCTACTTCATTCAGTTTGCACCGGCATTCCCCAGTAGGGTTTGGAGTACACTGAGAGTGCACCACTTCCTAACGTTTATCCAATGTCTATCCTTATTTCATTCAAAATTTACCATAGAAAAGGCAGGTGTTTAGGAAATCATCGTGGCATCTGCCTAGCAAGAAGTTTTCTTTCGTTTTCCTACACGATCACAGGTGAACCCATAGAGAAGCTCAATGAAGTACCACTTCATTTCCATCTTCTGTATCCTTTCTCTGTTGTTCTCTCTCTAGTTACACCTGAGTTCTTTGGTGCAGTTATCAGATGATCTCTCAAATTAAAAAGATTACGGCTTTGTAGGGGAAATCACTGTAGTCTCTTATTTAAAGGGTAAATGGAGCTAGATAGTGGAATAGCCCCACCTGTAACACAGGAATTCAACACTCACTCTTCACAGCAAATTACAGGAGCTTAGGTGCTCAGGTTGCTCATTTCTTGACTCATGTTGGCAACTTAGAAGCTTGGTTATTGCTTTTTCTGGTTTTCAGAACTTCACAAGTAATATGAGTTGAGCACGTGTCCGAGTGCTGTTGAGATGTCCATGGAGCAGACAGGACGATTGCTTTCTGCTTTCACCTTCCCTCGGTTCTGTATGCAGTCTTCACTTCGCTTGAGCTACGTGCAGAAACTGATTCTGCTCCTGGTGAGCCTGAAAAGACAGGGATCAGGGAAGGTAACATGAAAACGGAGCACTGTGCTCTAAAACTTGATAGCCATTGTTATACTTTTAACAGAGTATTATCATTTTAGTAATTTTCGTTCTGTGAGAATTAGAGAAGTCCTAAGTAAGAAGATGTCTTCCTATGAGGAAAGCTTGAAGATTTCTAGAAGGTTGGCTAACAATTAATGTGCATTTGTGCTTGATTTGTGAAGAATGTATTTTAATAATGTTACATATAAGAGTATTTCTATTTTTGTTATAGAGTGGCTTGACCAGCTGTGAG
>NW_010412208.1:18960-22808 GCF_000710305.1 Buceros rhinoceros silvestris
GGAAGCTGGCATGATTTAACTTCAGCTGTCAAGGGCTCAGATTAATGCAGTGTCAGAAAATACATCTGAAGTCTGTCGGTGGGAAAAATAAACCAAGTGATCACTTCTACTAGGAAAACTCAGGAAGGCTTTCCAACACAGAGCTGTGACCCAAAGCAGCTTGGACTGTGGTCTGAGCATGGAAGCGAGGCCCTGCTGGGTGGCACAGGTGGAGCAAAGAGTGAAGACTCGGAGTTTGGTGTGCTGGACAGTATGTGGTGTGAGACAAACTAACGGTTCAAATGAAGGTGGAGTTTGGATGAAACAGATATGCATCTAGTTCTCTTTTAACTGCTTAAACGATGCTCTGCCAGAACAGCAAGGAAAACTTGTTTTCAAGAAACTGTCTGAAGATAACTGGAACTCCAGGGCAGCAACTGTCTGTTGCAGCCAGTCCTACGCAACCCAGACACAGCTGGCCTTCATGATGTATTGGAACCAGATGGAAGGCGCTTGACTAAACTTTCGGCCAGAAAATGCTGTTTAAAAACCATTTTCTACATGTGCAGCCTCTCAGGTGCCAGGACAGACTTAAAAACGCTTCTTAACTGTCTGAATAAAATTTTAAAATTTTCCTTGTGCAGAATATTTTGAAATTCTATTTTTCATAACATCCTTATATGTTTTTTTTTTTTCGTGTCAGGGCCCTAACGTTTGGGAAGTGGAACTATGAATAAAGAGAAGGAGAAAACAAACAAATTAGTCCAACCACAGCAGAATGTCTGACCTATGTAACTGAATTTGACTCTGGGATCTTGGGTTAAACTGATATTTAAGTCTGAGACCTCTGTGTTTCTCCTTTTTTAAAAGGTAGTTCAAATCAAAAAAATTAAAAAGGCAATATCATTGTCGGTGGAAGTAATTCTTAGTCCACACGACATCCTTTTTACTCAATAAATTGCTGATTAACTTCTCTTGCTACTGCTAGGAATGAATCTTCTGGTGCACCTTCAAAATTAGGTGCTTTCCATTACAAAAACAGCATCAGGATTTACAGTAAACGTGTGTCGACGTGCCGGTGCAAACAAGATGCATACATTTCTGCAGTGCTGGTAACTGCGTTGTAAAGGAGGAGGTAGTGCGTTTTTCTGTGCCTACATGGCTAAAATAATTTGATCAGGTCCTAGTCAGTTTTAATGGCTAATGCAGCGGGTTATCTGTTGTAAAAGCTCCACTGACTCCTACCCCCCCATTGTACAAGGTCCTGTGCTGGTGTTACAAAGCAGCCATCAGAGAGGTCACGGCGTGGAAGGGAGGTGAACTACAGAGCTGCCGTGTATACATGCTGCAGAAGGAGAGATCGGGGAAAGCTGATCACTGGTTCAATATTGGAGTGCATTGCTGTAACCGTTAACAGAACGGGATAATACCAGTGTGCTCCCTCCTGGGACAAGGAAGGAAACTTAGTGGAGGCTTGTGATTCTGACAAGGTTAAATCTTCTGTCAGGGGCAGCATAACATTGTGCAGTTTCTTACGGGCATCCCAGTAAAGCAATCATCTAATTTTGGTTTGTTCAAGACCATGACACAGTGACCTATCTAGAGTCTTCCCACTGCACTTAAGATTAAAGAAGGTGAAAAGGCATAAAGGTCCCCTGCATTTTGTTCCATGCGAGGTGTGCAAACATGCACCAACACTATAGCTGTCTTTCTATAGGTGGCTTTCCTAAATGCAGCCGCGTGCTGTTTTCAGCTGTTAGTGGCATGATAATCACTGTACTGTCTTCTGCGAAGGCTCTTTATGGTTTCGATATTCCAGCCTGTCTTCCAGTAAGCAAATACAGACACAGTAGCGGAAATAACTGCACCAAAGATTCCAAGTCAATATTAGTAGAGAGAGGTGTGCCATCAAGAACCAAATATTGAAACCAGTAAATTAATGTAATATATAGATACCCACTGTGACGTACTCTGGTTACCCACTGTCTGTATTTGAAAAAGCTAGAATGGAGCTGTGTGTTCCGTACACTGCTAGATGCTACCTAATCCCAGATACTTCTACCGACATTAGTAAAGTTTACAGCTGTGGAATTAATCACTGTGACCCGAGATGTCAGAATTTTAGCTGAACACTGGCAGTAACCACACTACTCCCTCTCTTACCTCTGAGTTTCTTTTAATCTGAGCATCTATAACTGGCACCCTGAAGGGCAAAAGACAGAAACATAGCAAGAAGTACTGGAGGCTGAACGGAGGTGTGTAAGTTCAGAGAAGTATGTTCCTGTGTTAATCTACAATCTTTATATCCTTGGCTTTTTTCCTTTTCTGCTTCTCTGTTCATCAAATTTCTATCTCCACTTGAACTTATTCCCAGCTACTGGTTTCTAAATGTTGCTGTGGTGGTTTCAAGGTATTGTGACCCCATTGTATTGTTCAGAGTACAAAGTTCGTCCTATAGTTGAAAGTATTTTCCACTGCTTAGAATGGAGGAACGCGAGAGGGCTCCTGGATTCTTTTACTAACTCTTTTTCTGACTCTCTACTGACTTGACACGAGTTGATTCATGTGTCTCTCCCTTAACATGTAGGTAACTGATGTACACAGTTCTGGTACCAATAAGCATGAACAAACAAAAAGCTTTGCTCTGAAATGCGGTTGGTTGGTATCAGTCTGGAAAACTAGAACATGATTATTAGCCACAGTTTAGTAACTGATGTGAAAGAGATGGAAAAAGTTTTCAAATGTCTGACTCCTGAAAATCTCTTTTATACAGCCAGGTTCAGTCATCTTTGTTGCTAAGTGCCTTCTTTGTGAGAGATAAGTACACTAGATAAAGGCAAGAAGGAACATTCCGGCTGAACATGAGCCAGCAGTGTGCCCAGGTGGCCAAGAAGGCCAACGACATCCTGGCAATGGTGTGGCCAGCAGGAGCAGGGCAGTGATTGTCCCCCTGTACTCGGCACTGGTGACACTGCACCTCCAATACTGTGTCCGGTTTTGGGCCCCTCACTCCGAGGACATTGAGGTGCTGGAGTGTGTCCAGAGAAGGGCAGTGAAGCTGGTGAAGGATCTGGAGAACAAGTCCTGTGAGGCACGGCTGAGGGACCTGGGGTTATTTAGCCTGGAGAAAAGGAGGCTGAGGGGAGCCCTTATCACTCTCTACAACTGCCTGAAAGAACGTTGCAGCAAGGTGGGGGTTAGTCTGTTCTCCCAAGTAATAAGGAACAGGACAAGAGGAAATGGCCTCAACTGCACCAGGGGAGATTTAGGTTGGAGCCACTCCTCCCTAAGCCTGTACCACTGCAGGGGGTTGTTGTGACCCAAATGCAGGATCCAGCACTTGGCCTTGTTGAACCTCATACCATTGGCCTTGGCCCATCGATCCAGCCTGCCCAGATCCTTCTGTAGAGTCTCCATGCCTTCAAGAAGATCGACACACCCACCCAACTTGATGTCGTCTGCAAACTCACTGAGGGTGCACTCAATGCCCTCATCCAGATCGTTGATAAAGATGTTAAAGAGAACAGGCCCTAGTACTGAGCTGTGGGGAACACTAGACACCAGCCGGATTTAACTCCATTCGCCACCACCACTACAGCCAATTTTTTATCCATCAAAGTGACTGCTCGATCCATACACCTATTCCTACAACTGGATATGTTTATGTACCTCATTGACCTGCTCTCTAAAATAATATATATGTAGGTTGTCATTCATATAGTAATATGTTTCACAGACCTGAATTCCAGCTCCAAATTATTTTAAAGTAGAATTCGGCACTGTAGTGATTGCCAGACATTGCTGAGCTTAGCGTTTGCTTTTTATAGTAACAATGATTTTTCCAGAAGATTTGGATCGGGAGCTCTTTG
>NW_010412208.1:22928-23311 GCF_000710305.1 Buceros rhinoceros silvestris
ATGATTTTTCCAGAAGATTGGGATCGGGAGCTCTTTGACTCTGGAAATAACGCCTTTTTACACCGCGCTGCAGCTGGAGGGCTGCCTCTGTCTTCCAAGCACAATCTCCCTTCGGCTATTCAGTGTCGGAGGATGGAGATGCAAGAACTTGTGGAGAAGCAGTCAGTAACTAGACCTGTAGTGACAGAGGTGCCCTCTTTTGGCAAAAGGCAGTAATTTTTTGCTTTGATTGCAGGGACGTGTCATCAACTCTTCATTTCTACTCGGGGTTTCTGTCAGAGCGGCCGTTACCATGGGCGGCACGGGGCACCTCAGACCCAGGGCCCGGGACTGGACCCCAGACGGGGAGGGCTCAGCCCCCAGCCGCGGGCAGGCGCTGGGGC